>NC_053112.1:464811-499811 GCF_010015445.1 Perca fluviatilis | reverse complement strand
CCCCCACGCCGAGATACAATTTGAAATCGAAATGTAATAGGCAAGCACACTTTTCTTCATGCAGGGTTTGTTATAAACAGTATTAAAGTTTAGACCGATAACGAGGACGTTAAGTGTAACGATTGTGCAAGAGCTTAACGGCTGTATTTCCAGACTTTGACATTTGATGATATACGCACAGTTTTAAAGACAGATATGTAGTTATTTACACAGTGTTCTGCCGTTATCTAATGCTAGGGTATTTGATGCTATCCTGTATTCCATGCAGTCGGGCCATCTCCTCCTCCTGCGCTCCGTAGCGGACAATGTGACGGCGAGACAGTGCCGATTAAATATTAAGAATGAGTTTTGATTTAAGATTTGAGCTGGAGGTGTTTATGGAACAATTATCACTCAGTACAAGCGCAAATAACACTGCTGGATTTAATCTTCATGATATTGTGTGAAGAAATGTGCGAGAGGCATTAATACTTGAACATATTAAGAGTAGCCTAATCGTTATTCCCACATGGAGGCTACTTTCTGCAGTCTGACTTCAGTTCACCACCTCACCATCTGCGTCGCCAATTCCTATTTTGTCTCCAAAATGTGCGTACGCATGGCTCAGAGTTTGCATGGAGGACCGCACATTCTCCCGTCAAGTATGTTTTTTATAAATCACAACCTTTGCGTGGGAAGTGGCGTACGCACGTTTTCAGCCCCGTTTTGTGCGTACGCCACGTTTATAAATGAGACCCCTGGACTGTAATATTTCAGATGTGTTTGAGCAAGATTTCTGCTCATGTTCAAAACTTTGTACACATTCAAAATATATGTCATCCCATGTGTGCTCCCTGAGATTTGGAGGAGTCATGGAGGAGTAGGCCTACTTAAACTTATGCTGTCCTTTTCTTTCACCTTATACTCAAAACGTATTCACTCCCTTATGGAGTTAGATTCCCCTTTCCACCTTGTAGCATGTAACAACCAGAAACACCAGCACATTAGATTCATCCCCAAAACATGTAGGCTAAGCACTGTAATGCAAGGTTGATAGAGCTAATCCTTATAGTTGCAATTTCCAAGTTGAACCACTTCTCACACCACTTTAACTTGAATGTAGCCTAATGGTAGAGCACTTCTTGGCTTCAGCTTGAAAAGTTGCGCTTTCAACACAGTCTAATCACCGTTGCTTGCAGTCGCTATGGCGACAACAACAACGTCACAGTGAGACACGGGCACACGGAGAGACCGGGTGACAGACAGAGAGAGACACACACACACACACACATATAGGCTCCAATTACCACAGTTCTCCCCACTCATCCTGTCTCTTTCTATCGGAGAGAGAGAAAGAGAGCGGGAGGGATTCCTTTGTGACAGGCGCGAAGAAATAAGTGTCCCGTATGAATGGCCAGGTGATCAGGCACGTTTACACAGGCTATTGTCCGGTTTCATATTTGTCAGTCAACTTTTTAAAATACATCCGGGGCTTAAGCCCCGGCAAAATCGGCTGACGTCGCCTCTGCAAAATAATACAGGAAGTAAACCAAGCCAAACATACATTCATAAAGATGAGTTCAGGAAAAACAGAACAGATAACAAGGAAACAGGAATCAATCGAAACACAGAGCAAGAGTTAACAAAATAAAACAGGAAATATAACAGAAACCCACAACCCTAACAACTTCACCATCATATGATTTACTGAAGATAATAGTCATCACACTTGATTCTTATTACACAAACAATGAGGCGCTCAATGGTCCCTGTCACTAAAAGATAGTGTTTTTGTAGAGATTGTAGTCTCAATTTTATTTTTTACATTTCTGAGGAACTTGGGATGCTTAAAAACTTCTGAAAATAGCAATACATGTCAGAACTGGCAAAAATAGCAAAGTTCTGCAGGGATTGAGGTCGGGCTTGGCCAGCAGGATCCATAGCACTCCTAAACTCACACCAGGGTTGGGATGAGGCAAGTTCCATATTTCCCCATAACACAGGAAGCTGTTGTAAATTGACTTTACGCTGTACAATCTGCCCTAAATTTCTGAAGACATCTACATGCCTGTATTAAGTCATAGTCATAGCGCCACCTACTGATGTTCACTGATCCTGTCACCATACCATGCGGTCACAACTTCTGCAAAAACGACATCACTGGAATACCAATGACCAGTACCTGTGTCCGAAGGTTTTCAACACAAGACCTGAGCTCCACGTCAATACTTTTATCTCTTCAGTCGTCTCTTCTGGATCATCTGCTGAATTTCAGCCTTTGTCTTCCCCAGCTCAACCTTCTTTCCTTCATATCCTTCTTTCAGAGGAACAACATCATGCATCTTGTGATCTACAACAGTACAGAGCATGCAGACACATGTCTGGTCGGTCTTACAGATCAGCTCCAGCCATGCCAAGTGTTGTTTTTGTGGAAGAAATACATTTTTACAAGGCGATTGTAAAAGAAGTGGAGATTGCGTGCAGCAGGAAAGGACCTTTGCTCTGTGTGCTTCACTTCTCGTTACTGGGAACACGTGCCAGCTGCTGACTCCGCTGAGAGACATGTAAGCACGCGCTGCTAACCTCTTCCAATTCATCTTCTCCACCCCTACAACACTTATGCAATAATAAGCTATGCTTTATCTTAATCGGTTGCATGTTTTCATACAGAAGGAGCTTTAAACACAACCTTATCACAGCTGAAGATGTCATCACTGTTGGAGCCTACATTTGGGTGGTCATTTACATTTAAAAAGGTTGTAATTCTAGTTCAAGTGAATTGTAGCACACCACGGTCAACTCTAATCAAATAAAACTATATTTATAATAATGTAATTTCCCACAAAATAGTGGCTAGCAAAAATGTTGCGTCACCAACTAAATAATAGCCAGAGTGGGGAATGTCAAGCCCTGAATGTAGGCCTATGTAATGACATGCATACAAAAACACATTTTAAGTCTAGTATTACCAAGACACGAGTATAAATATATCCAAAACACACGTGATGATTGTTACGTGCTCCCTGCCCTGTTCTCTTTCCTCCTCTCTGTTCATCTCAGGTGTTCCCAATCTGTGATTGAGGGTGGCCCCGCCCCTGGATATAAGAGGGAGACAGAAATCGCTTGGGGGGAGATTGAAGCGGCACAGATCATCGTTGTCCTTTTGTTGCTTTGTTATTTTTGCTTTTGTGTGTCTTTGTTTTGAGGATGGAGGTCTGGTAGTCTAGTTTTCGCGGCTTTGTTTTGTTATTAGTTAGTTTACTCTTTGGTTAGGGGGGGGAGTTCTGGGTCTGACGGCCCTTGATGGGTTGGCCTAGGCTTCTTCTCTTCTTTTGTTCATTTTGGCCAGACCTCCAGACTCTCATAGTTTTGGTTTAATTAATTGTAGTTTAATTTGTGAATACATTTTGATCTATGTTTTTCTACCTTCTGGTTTGGTGTTATTAGGTGTTGATGGTCACTTTTTAAATAGTGTTTGTGTGTGGCCGTAACAATGATCATGTCATGCCACTGCTGAATTAGAGAACCAGCAGATATTTTGGTCCGCTATACTCAACAGTGTTTGGCAGAGAGTCTGCTCTGCTGCCCAGTCTGAGCTTTAGTGCTGCCAGTCAGCGCTCTGATGGGAAAGTTTTCACAGCAGCTTGACACACTGACCTCTAAAGAGTTTAAACTGCAGAAAGACTGAAGCCCAAGAAGAAGAAGAAACAAAAAAGGTTAATGAACTTGTGACTACATGTAGAAACCTCGACTTTCATGTACATTTGCAGGGATTTAAGCAAGAAACTGTTGGTGAGCCTGAAATGCTGCCCTGGAGGAAATGAGTGTCATACGTGGGGTGGCAGTAGCTGAGTCCGTAGGGAGTTGGGTTGGGAACCGGAGGGTTGATGGTTCAAGTCCCTGTAAGAACAGAAATATGGAGGTGGACTGGTAGCTGGAGAGGTGTCACCTCCTGGGCAAGCCGTGCATTTGACATATTAGCATTTTGTAAATAGTCTGGCGTGACGTTTTCTCCAGACAAGAGAACAGCAGATATCGGCTGTAAGGACTCCTGTATAAAGCCTAGCTCACAATAACAGTGTTCTGGCGCCATGTTAGATCCATTTTATTAATGCGGTGTAAACTAAATGTGTCAGTAATTAGCTTGAAACAAGCTACGGTTTGCTGCAGCCCAACTAGCTAGCTGGAGGTCCCCGTTAATCCCCGGGCTAAAGAACGGCAGCTAAATTACCTCCGGTGGGAAATACGGGCGGTGTTCTGTTGTTCCTGTTGTTCTTTTTATTCCTCCTTTTCCTGCCTCGTTTGCCTCTTTTCGTTCGCGACTTTTTCGACGTTTTCTTGCCGTTATTGCCGGAGCCAGAGGCCTGTCCGTGTCTGCTGTGTCCGGGCGACACTGCACCACTCTCGGAGAACCCCCCATCGCTGAGCTCAGGATGAAAACGGTTCAAACTCCCGGTGATAAAATAACATGTAATACCAATAATAAAGACATCACATGTCCCTAAACACACGGCCTGCCTGTGTGGAGACCTGCCGCGGAGGATGCTCTCTCCTCAGCATCACAAACACCGTCAACTTGGCTCCGCTCAACAGCTTCCGGCTCTTTCAAAATAAAATGCAACAGTGTGGTTCCAGAACTCAAAATCCCATTCAGTTTCTCAATAAGTGTTCCCATCAACCATGCAACTTTTTTTTTTATTTTTTATTTTGTTCTTTTTCTACACTTTTCGAAGTTTTTGTCGATTTTATTTATCATTTTTTTTATCACTTTTAAAATGTATTTTTTTTTCAATTTTTTAAACGAGTATTTTGTCTCTTTTTCCAATGTATTTTTTCACTTTTGTTAGTTTTCTTTACGAAGTTTTTGTCACCTTTGGCAATGTTTTTTAGGTCATTTTTTAAGCGTTTAAAAAAAAAATATTTTGTAGCTTTTTCCAACATTCTGATAGAGTTCTGATATAGAAAGTTTTTGTAAACAAGGACAACCCTCGTGTTGTCGTGTCCTGCCAACTATGTTACTTTTTCTGCTGCTTTTTTGTCGTTTTTTTCCAAGTTTTCTTTCCCTTTACCCAATGTTTTTTTTTTTTTTTACATTTCTGTCGTGTTTTCCCCTGTTTTTTTAAGCTTTTTCCGTCATTTTTGTCACGTTTTTTTACGTTCTATCATTTTTTTTTCAAATGCTATAAAATGAAATAAAACACCCAAATTCAAAGAAAGTAATGAACTGGTCATTTATTTTACTTGTAAATAGTGTTGTATGGAACCATCCACGTTATTTTTTTTGGACATTTTGGTTGATAGAAACCCAAATTTCTGATATAGAAACTTTTAGAAAATGGGTCAAATTTGACCTGAGATCAACAGGAGGGTTAACCATTATGTCTAAACACTTTAAATTATCAATTTCATAATAAGAACAACAGCAGGTTCTCCAAACAGGAAAGTGGCTTACATATAAAAGTAAAAGGTACAACTGTTGGGGTAGAAAGAACAGAACCAGCAGTTTAAAGTGATATCAGAAGAACTGATTTAGGAATAATACCATTAACATTCTTAGTCTCAACAAACAGACTTTAATTCTGCAATTATGCCACAATAATTCAGACTTTTTCTTTCACGTCTCATTATTGAGGAATATAACAAATAAAACATCGGACAACCAATTTACACCATATACCTCTTAGATCCTAATTGTCCCATCAGATTTGCACTTTTGATTTTAGATATTTAAAATGAACAAAAAAATTCATCAACACATTAATTTGACGCATCATGATACATGTTATGTGGACGATATCTATTTAAACCTCTGTTAAACCCACAGACATTTATTATAACTTCCAGAAGATATCAGTATCTAAAGACACCAAATATGTCAAGATGGAGTTTGATTCAATTTGCAAAGAATTGCTGCACATTTAACTATATGATAATAAATGGAATAAAGTGTAAATCAATCACCACAGGAAACAGATTCTGTAGAAAATAAGATGTAAAATATATGAACATGTACATTTGTTCCCTTGATTGAAAATAAATCAATACCTGAAACGAGGTCAGTGATTAGTTTAATCTGACAGGAGAGATGATCAGAGGGGCAGAGTTTTTACCACCTTCATTATTACCAGTATGGAAGTATGGGAAGAGTTTCTCAGTGAAGGAGCAGCCAGTAAAGGAGTAGATAAGAGCTGCAGCATCTACGTCATAAAAGGAGACCAGACCCTCCTCATAATCCACAAACACCCCCACCTTCTGAGGAGGAGACTTCAGAGAAAGAAGGACTGAAGGGACAGCTAGAGCTTCGTACTCATTTCTATTTCTCAACCCTATAGTCCAGTAACCTTTCTGAGGGTTCAGTGTGATGTTTCCCTTCCTGTTGATCGACTCTCTGGCCACTCCTAAAGTCCATTTAATTTTTTCTTTAACTTGAACCTCAAAGTAAAATCTGCCTGAAGAGAGACTCTGTTTTCCTAAAACAATACAATAAAGAGAAAATCTCTCTGGGTTGTCTGGGAGATTCTTCCGCACATCACCATGATTCACTTGTTTCCCATCATCAGACAGGATGAGAACAGGATGTGCTGTATCAGGATCAAGAGTCACATCCACTGCATACTGCTGGACCCTCTTCAGCTCAAACTCAACGAGCCGCTTCTTCATCTCTTTACTGAGTGTCTCCTCCAGGTGAACCACAGCTTTAACCACAGTCCCCTCATATGATGATGGACAGACGCTGACTTCTGTCCAGTCCTTGGTGGGTGGAGGTTGTTGGATGTTTAGGGACTGGACACTCTGGAGAAGACGGAGGTGGTCTTCAGAGCGTGAGAGCTGCTCCACCTCAGTGCTTCTCTTCATCAGCTCAGAGATTTCCTGTTCCAGCTCTTTGATGAAAGCTTCAGCCTGTTTTTCTGTTGTTTTCTGCTTCTCTTTGATCGTGTTGATGAGCTCATTCAGGCCTCTCTCAACAGACTCCTTCAGAGAAGTGAAGACCTGAACACCTTCTGCTATCTCTCTGTCTGCATCTTCCTCACTGAGGTCGACTGAGTGTTTGATCTCCTGAATCTTCAGTCGTCTCTTCTGGATCATCTGCTGAATTTCAGCCTCTGTCTTCCCCAGCTCTACCTTCTTTCCTTCATATTCTTCTTTCAGAGGAACAACATCATGCATCTTGTGATCTAAAACAGTGCAGAGCATGCAGACACATGTCTGGTCGGTCTTACAGAACAGCTCCAGAGGTTTATCGTGCTTAGTACACATTCTGCCTTCCAGGTTCTCCACAGGGTCGATCAGCTGATGTCTTTTCAGGCCTGACGTTGTCAGATGAGGCTCCAAGTGAGTCTCACAGTAGGAGACCAGACACACCAGGCAGGACTTCAGGGCCTTCAGTTTGGTTCCAGTGCAGACGTCACAGGGAACTTCTCCTGGTTTGGACACTTGTTGCTCTGAGCTGCTGCTGCTGGCTTTCTGTTGAGCTGACTGTCTGAACTGAGTGACCATCTCAGAGATGAAAGTGTTGACTCTCAAATCAGGTCTGGTGGTAAAGGCCTCTTTACATAAGGGACACTGGCACCGGTCACTAATATTCCAGTGATCAGTGATGCAGTTTTTGCAGAAATTGTGACCACATGGTGTGGTGACTGGATCAGTGAACACATCCAGACAGATGGAGCACAGAAACTGATCTTCAGATTGCAGAATGCTCACAGAAGCCATATCTACACATGGTGTGAAAGAAAAGAAAACATTCAAAACACAGTTACTTAAACAGTTTCCTGTTTCAAGCCGTCATGAACGAGCTATCGCCCATTCCTGTCGAGAATACTAATGGAACGTTGGACGTAATTTCCTGCGTGAAGCGTGTGGCACTGAAAATGAGGTATTGTACATTTTGTACCACTTCCTGTGTCCACTATATGGCGCTAGAGAACACACACTTATGTAATGTCATGTTGCTGTTCATCATATGTTCATTTCATGTAAATCAAATGATCTGTGTCACATACGACTAACTTTCAGTAGGTAGCGCTATAAATTCAACTTAAAATAGGCGTTTAGATGTCTTCAGCAATTTGGGTCAGATTGGACAGCATCCGGGCTGGACTGGCCATCTAGTATACCGGGCATTTTCCTGGTGGGCCGAAGCATTTTTGGGCTGAATCGCCGATATAAATAGGCCTTTTTATTTTTTGGCCGGGCCAGCCCATAAAGAACTCACAGCGGCCCATTGGTTAATTTTCTTTATTTGCACTGGCCTGACCCAATCAAATCCAGGAAACTCCTTCCCCACTCCGGGCCGCAAATTTACGAATCCCACTATGGTCACGCCTCCCGGCCCTGAGACACGAGCTGTTATAGTTATGCTGGAAGTTTAGCATTCACGTTATAATGGACAAACGACCACCAAAGGGCAAGGGAGGTGCAGAGAAATTACAGGAGAAAAAGATTAAGAATCTACAGGCGGATTCCTCAAAAATTTCGGACATGTTTGGGGCTGTAGTAGCTGTTTCAACATCAGCATTACCTGAAGCCGAGGAGGAGGAGAGGTGGCTGGCTATACAGAGAAGCAGAAACAGCTTCATGACAGGGAAGAAGCCGAGGAGGAGGAGATTGACCATGACAGGGCCATGGGAGCGAGTGAGGAAAAGATGGAAGAGAGAGGAGATCACGATGTGGTGAGTAGGCAAATTAACAGGGACTCTCAGGAAGGGAGGGAGGCTGTGTGTGTGTGTGTGTGTGTGTGTGTGTGTGTGTGTGTGTGTGTGTGTGTGTGTGTGTGTGTGTGTGTGTGCGTGCGTGCGTCGCGGCGTGCGCGCGTGTGCCATAACGATAACAAGCAGTTTGGCTGTAACATTAAAGTTAGTGGTTGTCAAGTAACCTATCTGTTTAAGCTTACATTGAAAATGCTAGTGGTTAGCCTGTTTGGTAGCTGAAAAGTCTGTGTGATCTATGAAATCAATGTTGATACAAGCATCAGCGTTCCTTGAATGGCTTAATTAGCTTCTCTTGTATTGGTGCTCTTTTCCAATGCCTATACTGTACTACTCTCAGCTTTATTGTAGCTTTTGGCAAGGGTTATGGTTATGGTTATAGACACTTATGTCCAAAGCAACAAAATATGAATCTTACAATAGTTAAAATTAAATTTAAAGTTGCTAAGCTAATATTAAGCAAAATAGCAATAACAATAATAACAATACAATATGAAATATCAATATAAAAAATATAATATAATATAAATGAAATATAAATATACAAATCATAACTCTAAGTATGAATGAATTATTTAAGTGTAAGATCAACAGATAAATCTTGAGACCCTTCTTGAAGGATCCATAATGATCACATGAACGCTGAACACTAGGCAACTCATATCATAGCATGCATATTTTAAGAGGACTGTCTGCAGGGAATGTGTCTGACCAATCACGGTGGGTGTGGGCCGCCTGGGACAAAAATGCCAGGGCCAATTTTTTTGTCCCAGTCCAGCCCTGGACAGCGTCAAGTTAACAGCTTCCTGTGTTATGGTGAAATATCCAAATTGCCCGACACATCACGTCATTCCAGGGTAACACAGGAGCTTTCCAATTTGGCACCGTGAAGGTCTTGAGATTCTGCTGACCCAATTTCAGATGGACATGTTGAATCTCGAAAGAGGGCGTTCTAACAGTTTCATACCTGTGAACCGCCTAAAATGGCATGTTGTCACATGACTTATGATATCATCGTTCGCAAATTACCGTCACATTATTTTTAGGGTTATACTAATAAAATATGAAACAAATCCAATAACCCCTCTAGCCTGGTCCTACCAGACTCTGGTACACTAGCCTTGTCCTACCAGACTCTGGTACATTGGCCTGGTCCTACCAGACTCTGGTACACTAGCCTGGTCCTACCAGACTCTGGTACACTAGCCTGGTCCTACCAGACTCTGGTACATTGGCCTGGTCCTACCAGACTCTGGTCCATTAGCCTGGTCCTACCAGACTCTGGTCCATTTCATTTGTCCAGAGAGTCTGGCCTCTCTCCATTGACAAGTGTTAACTTCCTTGAAGGCGGGTACTCTGTTGAAGTTTAAAACTATTGGATCTGCCCAGAGCCACTCTGGATCTGCCAGAACCAATCGCTAACGTTTGGTCGTGATGTATGTCATGCGCATGTGCAACAAGAGGGAAGACCGACAACAACTATTGGCTTATATTTAGCATTAGCATCGCTAGCATTAGCCTTAGCCTTAGCCTTAGCCTTAGCCAACTCCTTCACCACTAACAAAGCGATCTGGAAAATCAAACTGTTCCCGAACCCTGTGGGGAGGAGGGCCACAACATCATGGCCACCAATACAACTCAGCAAAGATTGTTCTTGCTCGGGCTTTAACTTCTGGATATTTAGCAGTGTTGCCACAACGGACCGAATGCTTCGCTCGCATCTTTCTAGCTCATGACCTTAACGTCATCGTTCTCAGCCACTCCCTCTGTTCGCTGATTGGACCGCCAAATATTTGGCCGGAGAAAACCCAATTTTTTGATGTGTGTGTTGAATTTTGTGAGTTTTCGTGTAGGGGTGTCAACAGGGAATTAAGGGCATCAAAAACGTGGTCAAACACTGAAAGTAATTGGGAGCACCAAAAGCCCAATTGCCACATCAAATCTAAATTATTACTTGTTTAAATATGGGTGTAACATTTGTGTGCATCCTAAAGACCTCAAACATGAAAATAAACGCACGTAATCCAAAATGGCTGACCCTTGTCAAAATTTAAAGTATTAAAGTGTTTTAATATATTCTTAAAGATGAGAGCAATGGTCCAACCACATTTCCTGTAAAATTAAAGGAATTTTATCCAGGGCTTTTAATTGACACCAGTCAAATGCGCGTGAAAATTAACTTTGGCGGGTAACATTTTAAAGTTACGAGCCAATTTGGCCGGTGATGGATGAATTGAAGCGTCTTTTTGAATCTGCCGACTGCAGATATTTTTCAATATTGGTCTGTTTTGTGCCAAGATATTTGGCCGGTTTTGTGTATCTTTGGCTTGGAAACATAATCTTTATTTGGCAACACTGCTTGTAGCTCTAATCCTGCATTTCCCATGAACACTTTGTCATGACATGTCATACCACCGTTGGCTACGTGCCTAGTGTGCGTGGTATTGATTATGAGCTAAACCAGAGGAACTGAAATTAAGTAGTTGAGTTAGTTAGGAAAAAACAAACTTGGCTAGTGGAAATCTGATTGGCTGGTAACTAAAAAAAAAAAAAAGTTCATTTAAAGCCCTGATTTTATCCAAACCCTGGCGTGTGCTTGGGAGCGTTATGGAGCCCGCTGGCCAAGCCCGACCTCAAAGACTGCAGAACGTTGAGTTTTTCACCAGTTCTGACATGTATTGCAATTTTCAGAAGTTTATCAGCATCCCAAGTTTCTCAGAAATGTAAAAAATACTAATTTCAACAAAAACAATATCTTTTAGTGACAGGGACCGTTGAGCGCCTCATTGTTTGTATAAAAGAAACAAGTGTGATGACTGTTATCTTAAGTAAATCATATGATGGTGAAGTTGTTAGGGTTGTGGGTTTCTGTTATATTTTCTGTTTTATTTTGTTAACTCTTGCTCTGTTTTTCAATTGATTCCTGTTTCCCTATTTGTTCTGTTTATCCTGAACTCATCTTATATGTTTGGCTTGGTTTACTTCCTGTATTATTTTGTAGTTTTTGGTTTCATGTGTCTTGGTTTACCTTTGTTTCACCTGTTGGCCCCCTCCCTGCTCATTTGCCCCTGTGTTTCTGTTCAGTCCTTGTCATATCATCATTGTTGTTGAGTGTAACTGCTTGTTCCTGTTTTCTACGTAACTCTTTGGTTTGGACCTTTTGATGCCATAGCGGAGTCCAGTTACTACTTTTGGAATTTGTACCTTGTTTGGATTCTTAAAGACTCACGTAAACCTGGATTATTTTCTGTAATAATAAATTCTACACCTGCATCTGCCCTATCGTGTCATGCACTTTCAGTCCAGAATCCTTTTCCTGCCTCAGTGTAACCACGCTCAGTTGCACTTCTATGGTTTGAGTAACCCCTTGACTTTGCATTGTGTGTAGAATGACGAATGTCTAGCGGGAGACTCGTTGAGCTTTACGCTGCGATGGGCCCGTTTATTATATGAATAAGAACAGAGTATAGAATATATAGTATAGTATACAGTTGGCTCAAAGTAACTTACACGCAGCACACTACAAAAGACTAGCATGTTATTTCAGCACAAAGGCTAGCTAGAAAGTGCATTATGCCGCTATTTTAACATTCTGGCGCTTGAAAAAGGCACAACAATCCACTTGTAACTCTTATCAATATGTTCATAAATCACAGTCCACATATGTTCATACAATGAATATACGGACATAAATACACAATATGTTTACTCCGTGCTGCAGTCTGCAACTCACCTTGGGCACACTGGCAATGAATACACAGCAGCCAGTGGAATTTAACTACTGCAGAGAGGGGGCACCCTTGAGCTAATAATTCTACATTGATATTAAATAACAATAATGGCAAGTGGAATGGCATAATATATAAACCCTGTTACATCAGCACTCGGCCAGCCCTGACAGATGTGTTTTAACTTGTACCAAGCTGTGCACAAACAAGCCCATTAAAGTGGGGCAGCAAGCTGAAGCGCTACTCTGATAAAACAGCACAGAATATGTCCACACCCTGTTGTGTAGACCAGTTTTTATTAAAGAACAGCACTGCTAACAAAGCTCTGCTTACTGTACATTTCCTCCAGCTGCTTCACATTAAAAGCCTTCCACTGGTTCTCTGATGGAAAGCTTTTATTGTGAAACAGCCAGAGGAAATAGAGAAAGTAGTGTGTAGGACATGATCAGTAACCAGTTCCTAAAGTCCTGAGAACTGACAGAGAGAGACTGTTTAAAGCTGTTAAAGTGGACTACTGTATAGTGGGCCTGCAGACAAACAGCCATAGTTATATTGTTACCAATTTCGCAAGTAATTCAAAGAGTGGAACTTCCTTTGTGAGTAGAGCTGAAGTTTAGTGTTAATCCTGGTTGTAGAAAGTGTAAATGTGATCAGCTGTACTCACCAGTGTTTGGCAGAGACTCTGCTGTGTTGTTGAGAAAGACCTGATGAAGTCAGTTTGAGTTTTCTTTCAGAGAGAAACAGAGACTTGTCTCGACTGCAGCGTGGCTGACTCTCTGACAAACTTCACTTTCATTTCTGGAGTGTGACGTTGTATCTCTCCTCTTTCCAGTGTTGCTCCTCCTCTCACTGCAGCTCTGTGGTCTGTTTCCTCCCTCTCATGTGCACTCTCATTGTGAAATACCAGGATGTTGGCTGATTGATATGGAGCAATGGTCATGCTATAACTAACGATTTATTATGTGTGTTGAAACATTAATGTGCCTCAGCTTTATTTTACCCAGAAGACTTTAGTTTATAGTTTATTGGACACAAAGAGAGAGACGTCACACACATCTGCAACGTTGCATAAAATCGTATAACAAATATAATATGTATCATCAACAAGACAATCAGAATATCAGGAAATAAAATCTATACTTACACATTAACTATAGGTCTTTTCACACATTGAATATAGTTACTTTTTTAAAATAATTTTTTATTTTTTTTTTATAAAAAATTTTTTTTTTTTTTAATTTTTTTTTTTTTTTTGTTGTTTTTTTTTTTTTTTTTTTTTTTTTTTTTTTTTTTTTTTTTTTTTTTTTTTTTTTTTTTTTTTTTTTTTTTTTTTTTTTTTTTTTTGTTTTTTTTTTTTTTTTTTTTTTTTTTTTTTTTTTAAAAAAAAAAAAAATTTTTATGTAACATTGGGGAGTTAAAAATATCATCAAAGATAAAGAGTTACTTCCTGTTTGCTCTCATGTTGTATGTAAAGTGTTTTGCTGGATTCATTCATTCATCCACACAGTTTACATGAATGAAGATTTTTTTCAAAACATCTGCCTCTGTAGCAGCAATATGGTATTTTATATTGTAATAGAAGTGATATAATGTAATGTGTGAAATAAGAATGTTTTAGATATGTTACTATAGTTCTGACCTATTTCTGTTATTTAGTCTACCCTCATTGATATTAGTTTGATTTACTGCAGTATGTTGTATTAGACATCATTAGTTTTAGCAGGTGTACCTAATAAACTGGCAACTGAGTTTATTTCTCAAAAGAGGAACACAACATGTTAGATAATTCTACGGTAACACTTTATAATAAGGTACACAAAAAAATAGGTAGTTAATGATTAGTTATTGTTTTTCAGAAGGGTAGTTACCCTTTTTCAAAAAGGTAGTTACCCTTTTTCAGAAGGGTAAAGAATGATTAGTTACCCTTTTTCAGAAGGGTAGTTACGCTTTTCAAAAAAAGGTAACTACCCTTCTGAAAAAGGGTAACTTGTGATGGCTATGGACAGTTCTGTCACCTGTTTGTTCATTTCTGTTGCCTGTATTATTGATTTCTGTATGTTTCCTGTGTTTGTATATTCATTCTGTATATTTCTGTTCCCTGTTGTGTTGATGTATCCTGTTTTATGTATTGTGGTCTGTGTGTATTTAGTGGTGTATTTTCCTGTCGTGCATTTCCCTGTTTATGTTCTGCTTCCTGTTTTATTTTGATAGTCTGTTTTCTGTCTTGTCTTGTCCAGTTTACTTCCTGTGTTTTCCCTCCTTTGTTGATTGTCCTGCCCCGCCCTGATGTGTTTCACCTGATTTACTCATCACCTCTTGTATTTAGCCTCTGTGTTCCCTCTGTCTCTTGTTAGATCGTCTTGTGTAGCTTCCCTGTGCCTTGTGTTTGTGTCTGTTTGCTCCTGCCTTTGTTTTGCCCGTCAGTTTGTGATTATGTGAGTTTTCCAGTTTTTGTGCTGCCGTTTTTTGTTGTATTAAATCCCTGAGTTCAACCATCTCCTGCCTGCCTGCCTGCCTCCCTCTGCATTTGGGTCCTCTTTCTTCTGCCATACACACGTCACATTACTACCCTTCTGAAAAAGGGCAACTAATCATTCGTTACCCTTCTGAAAAAGGGTGACTACCCTTTTTAAAAAGGGTAACTAATCATTCGTTACCCTTCTGAAAAAGGGTAACTACCCTTTCAAAAACAGTAACTAATCATTAACTACCTATTTTTTTGTGTACCTTATTGTAAAGTGTTACCCAGGACGAGAATCAAAAAAACGAGACTTCCAGAAAGTTCTTGAAACCAGTAGATTTTCTCTTTATAAACTGGTGAAGATGGAGGAGATGGGGTCTCCTCCTGAAGGAAAACATATGTGAGGTTGTTGGTTGTGTCCTCGTCCATCATGAGTGATTATTCTGTACATGACCAACAGTGTGTTCAGCAGTACAGTAACTTTGTCTCATCGTTCCTTTGTGTTTTGATCCATCTAGTGGTCGTTCTGTGTCACAACACCAGTAAGTGGTCTACATGGAGGCCTGGTGTTGCTGCCGCAGTGGAGCAGGGAGTCATGGAGACGTGCTCGGACATGAGGAAGGCTGTCAGCTCTCAAGAAATGTTCAGAGTTTAAATTAATACTCTGCACTTATCAATTACTGTTGTTTGACTCTTTCAGAGAGATTATACAACATGTGTTGTCAGTATTGAAATGTGCCTTTAAACAATAATGTGAACTTACAACATAGAAAACTAAAGTTTTTGTTATTGTCAGATGTTACCCGCAAGAAGAAGCTCTGCAGAACAACTATAGATGAAAACAGGAAAAAGGTCTTAGGTGCTATGGTAGGCCGTTTCAACATTTAATGGAATTATCCTCCTATCTGTTATTACATTTTAAATATTTATAATAGCATTTGTCCTAGTCAAAATTATATTCTAACCAGTCAGAATGGTAATTAAAGATATCCAAGATATAATATAATATTCAAGATATCTACAACTTTGATTGTACTAGTCAAAACTAAAATGAAACTCTTAAATAGTATAAGTGGCCATTTTAGCATTTAGTAGCTAGACTGGATATTTATTGCAGGTATCTGTATTTAATTCTTTCTAGTCAGAAATAACTTTCTAGGTATCTGCAATAGATGAGTTGTGTAAACCAGTTTTTATTAAAGAACAGCACTGCTAACAAAGCTCTACTTACTGTACATTTCCTCCAGTGCTCAAGTCACTGCTTACTCAGGCCTTGTGTTCAACACCTGCTTTATTTTAAAGTTTTTATTCTACAATCACATATTTACAGATTTCTTTGACTCATAAACTGAATTCATGAAACAAATAAAAAATGGCCAAAGTGACTAGTTATTATCCAAAACACTTTTCATACAAGATAGAAACATCCATTAACTTTTTATACCTGGTATAACAACGACTCATACTGTGTTCTGTAGACACTATGGGGTGTAATAGGCTTTACTCTTAAATGAAGCTTCATGACACAATGAAATATTCAGCAATATGTTTTCTGTGGCTGCACATCAAATAAAAATGTCAATCAACACATTCATTTGATGCATCATGACACACGTTATGTGGACGATATATATTCAAACCTCTGTGAAACCCACAGACATTTATTATAACTTCCAGAAGAAATACGTTTCTAAAGACACCAAATATGTCAAGATGAAGTTTGGTTCAATTTGCAAAGAATTGCTGCACATTTAATCATATGATAATTAATGGAATACAGTGTAAATCATGTGTAAAATGTGATGTAAAATATATGAATATGTACATTTGTTCCCTTGATTGAAAATAAATCAATACCTGAAATGAGATCAGTGATTAGTTTACTCTGACAGGAGAGATGATCAGAGGGGCAGAGTTTTCACCACCATCATTCGTATAGAGACTGAAGAATGGGAAGAGTTTCTCAGTGAAGGAGCAGCCAGTAAAGGAGTAGATAAGAGCTGCAGCATCTACGTCATAAAAGGAGACCAGACCCTCCTCATAATCCACAAACACCCCCACCTTCTGAGGAGGAGACTTCAGAGAGAGAAGGACTGGAGGGTCAGCAAGAGCGTAGTACTCATTTCCATTCCTCAACCATATCGTCCAGTAACCTTTCTGAGGGCTCAGTGTGATGCTTCCCTTCCTGTCGATCGACTCTCTGGCCACTCCTAAATCACAATCGGTGTTTCCTTTAACTTGAAATTCAAAGTAAAATCTGCCTGAAGAGAAACCATGATTTCCTAAAACACAAACACAATTAGAAAATCTCTCTGGGTTGTCTGGGAGATTCTTCCTCACATCACCAAGATTGACTTGTTTCCCCTGATCAGACAGGATGAGATCAGGATGTGCTGTATCAGGATCAAGAGTCACATCCACTGCATACTGCTGGACCCTCTTCAGCTCAGACTCAGGGAGCAGCTTCTTCATCTCTTTACTGAGTGTCTCCTCCAGTTGAACCACAGCTTTCACCACAGTCCCCTCATATGATGATGGACGGAGGCTGATCTCTGTCCAGTCCTTGGTGGGTGGAGGTTGTTGGATGTTTAGGGACTGGACACTCTGGAGAAGATGGAGGTGGTCTTCAGAGCGTAACACCTGCTCCACCTCAGTGCTTCTCTTCATCAGCTCAGAGATTTCCTGTTCCAGCTCTTTGATGAAAGCTTCGGCCTGTTTTTCTGTTGTTTTCTGCTTCTCTTTGATGGTGTTGATGAGCTCATTCAGGCCTCTCTCAACAGACTCCTTCAGAGAAGTGAAGACCTGAACACCTTCTGCTATCTCTCTGTCTGCATCTTCCTCACTGAGGTCGACTGAGTGTTTGATCTCCTGAATCTTCAGTCGTCTCTTCTGGATCATCTGCTGAATTTCAGCCTCTGTCTTCCCCAGCTCGGCCTTCTTTCCTTCATATTCTTCTTTCAGAGGAACAACATCATGCGTCTTGTGGTCTGAATAAGGGGCAGGATACGGACACATGTCTGCGTCGGTCTTACAGAACAGCTCAGAGAGGTTTATCGTGCTCCGTACACATCCTGCCTTCCAGGTTCTCCACAGGGTCGATCAGCTGATGTCTTTTCAGACGTGAAGCTGTCAGATGAGGCTCCAGGTGAGTCTCACAGTAGGAGACCAGACACACCAGGCAGGACTTCAGGGCCTTCAGTTTGGTTCCAGTGCAGACGTCACAGGGAACTTCTCCTGGTTTGGACACTTGTTGCTCTGAGCTGCTGCTGCTGGCTTTCTGTTGAGCTGACTGTCTGAACTGAGAAACCATCTCAGAGAACAAAGTGTTGACCCTCAAATCAGGTCTGGTGGTAAAGGCCTCATTACATAAGGGACACAAGTACTGGTCACTAGTATTCCAGTGTTCAGTGATGCAGTTCTTGCAGAAGTTGTGACCACATGGTATGGTGACAGGATCAGTGAGCAAATCCAGACAGATGGAGCACAGAAACTGATCTTCAGATGGCAGATAGTTTGCAGCAGCCATATCTAAACATGGTGTGAAAAAAAAGAAAAACATTATATTCAAAACACAGTTTTAATTTAACCCCTTAACGCCGACTGTCGCTAATTTGCATCAAACCCCTTCCATTCTGACTGCAGGCGAGATAGCGTGTGTATTCCCCCAATGCCGGTTTGTTTACATGCGATAAATACCTAGGAACCTTTTGCACACACGGCTTTCTCGTAGGACCGGTCAGAGTGGGAACTACATCCAGTTCACGGAAGCAAAATTAACCCTAACCCTACCCCTAACCCTAAAAAGACTACTGTCAATGTTAGGGAGTAGGAGAGTGTTTTCTTTCTTGCTGTTGTCAAGATTCATTTATTTGTCAATTACTTGAAAATGTGTTTTATTAATTTTACCATTTTGTAAAGAATTTACCATAAATGCCTATTGTCGCTAATTTGCATCATACCTCAATTTATATCTATTCTATATGCTATAGACACATTAACAATCTCAACTTAATTTAGCATCAGTTTGGAGCCAGGAACACACATAATAAAGTTCTTATATAATTGTGAATAAATTCAGGCGTCAAGGGGTTAAGCTGCAAGCAGTGATGAACAGGCCCTCGCACACTTCTGCATGTTGAGGGTACTGATGGGCTGCTGGACATCGTCGCTGTACATTTCTGGGTTTATCGAACACTGTGCACATAAGTTAAGGCCTTTACACACTGGGAACGTTTTTCTCGTGCTATTAATTCGTACATCAGTATTTTTTTATAACTTCTGTTTTCATCATGAGTACTTTCATGCAACTCGAATATCATGCTATGATAAAGCAATGTAATTGTTTTCATGGAATAAGGTCAGTTTTTCTGAGCTTTACACTGAATATAAGCATCATAACCAATCACGTTGTGTTGTTTACTTATGAGGATCATAGCCCTTATGTTGTCTTCCCGTCAACCGTGCAACTTTTTTTTTTCTGGGTCCAGATTTAAAATTAAGAAATATAAATAAATAAATAATAAAAACTACAACTTTTTTCAACGTTTTGGTCATCTTTTTCGACACTTTTCGTTTTTCACAATGTTTTTGTTATTCTTTTTTTCTCAACGTGTTCGTCAGTTATTCCGATTATTTTGTGAAGTTTTTGTTATTTCACCCCGACACTTTTTTTCAATGTTCTTTAATCTTTTATTTTAATTTTATTTTAAACGCTTTGAAATTGAATAACACAGCCAATTTGAATGAAATTAAAGTAGTGAACTGATCATTTATTTTTCTTGAGTTGTCTGGAACCATCCCCGTTATTTTATTTTTGGACTTTTTGAAAATGGGTGAAATTTGACCTTAAGGACAACAGGAGGGATAATACAAAAACACAGAGGCGGGTGTCGTCTCTGTTCTTTCCTTTCAGAATAAGAGCCCTCGACATATGCTACACTGTTTAACAGAGGGAATTACATTTACTCAGAGTATTTAGCTAAAAAGAAACTTATTAAAATAACTTGCAGTAGCTTAGGCTCTGGTCAGACAGCACAGGGGGAGGTGGGTTTGGAGTCTCCAGAGCTATCCCCCGTAAGGCCGGTTACACACTGCACGCGTCTCGCGAGCGTGGCGTTTCTGTTGCGTCTCAGCTGCGTGGATTTTTCTGTGTCCTACACACCAGAAGCGTGTCTGACGTGGCGCTGCTCCTGCTGCTAGGTACAGGGAGGGCTGATCTCAGGACATAGCGCCGACAGATTCAAACTCTGATAAATGGGCAAGTGGGCTGTCTGTTTATAACAACTTTGTGTAGCTGTAAAGAGCCGATATAGCCTATCTGATGTTGGACCGTCACTCACACTATGTTGTTATCGTAGCCTATCCTACCCTTTATATATAGCCTACTGATTTGATTAAAGCAAGACAACGTCGGCAGTATTGACTGCAAAATATGTTACAGAATATTTTGTTCTGTATGACCGGTGCAACATTTGAAAATATTTTCTCCGAAATTATTTATTACATTTATATCTACATTGATGTCAAAACCTAGACTTTCAAACATCAATATGTCATTTATTAATATGCATTCGTGTCTAAATGACATATAAACATATTTTCCTATTCTATTTTGCCTGGAAACGCTTCCAACACGCTCGCGTGAAAAATAGGCGTCGGTTCTATTTCTGCGTCTCACGCCGGCAGTGTGTAAGCTCTAACCTGTTAACAAGGGAGCCGAAAAAAAAAAGGACAAGCTCGCGAGACGCGTGCAGTGTGTAACCGGCCTAACTCCACTCAGCAGCTGGGGAAACAAGACTGGAGACCTCAGGTGGTCTGGAGGAGCTCAAACTGAAGACTCTACCTACTGAATATACACTTGCCCTGGCACCAATATTCAAACCTTTTTATTAAACAACTGTCACAAATTTGGAACACTGCCGGTAAGAATGGTTTTGAAGTGGCCGGGTTAGCTCAGCTGGTAGAGCAGGCGCATATATACAGAGGTGTATGCCTCGATGCAGAAGTCCGACCTGTGAGGATTTCCTGCATGTCTTCGCCCTCTCTCTTCTCCTTTCATATGTAGCTGTCATATCCATTTAAGGCTGACACTCTGACAAACTTAACTGTCATTTCCTTGAGTGACGTTGTATCTCTCCTCTTTCCAGTGTTGCTCCGCCTCTTACTGCAGCTCTGTGGTCTGTTTCCTCCCTCTCATGTACACTCTTATTGTGAAATACCAGGATGTTGTCTGGTTCATATGGAGCAATGGTCATACTATAACTAATGAAGTATTATGTGTGTTGAAACGTTAATGTACCTCAGCTTTATTTTAACCAGAAGAGTTTAGTTTATAGTTTATTGGACACAAAGAGAGAGACGTCACACACATCTGCAACCTTGCATCAAATCATGCAACAAATATAATACGTATCATCAACAAGACAATCAGAATATCAAGAAATAAACACTGCCGGTAAGAATGGTTTTGAAGTGGCCGGGTTAGCTCAGTTGGTAGAGCAGGCGCATATATAAAGAGGTTTGTGCCTCGATGCAGAAGTCCGACCTGTGAGGATTTCCTGCATGTCTTCCCCATCTCTCTTCCCCTGTCCTATCCATTAAAGGAAAATGCCAAAAAAAAAAAAAAAAGCCTTAAAGCTGTTAAAGTGGGCTACTGTATAGTGGGCCTGCAGACAAACAGCCATAGTTATATTGTTACCAATTTCACAAGTAATTAAAAGAGTGGAACATCCTTTGTGAGTAGAGCTGAAGTTTAGTGTTAATCCTGGTTGTAGAAAGTGTAAATGTGATCAGCTGTACTCACCAGTGTTTGGCAGAGACTCTGCTGTGTTGTTGAGAAAGACCTGATGAAGTCAGTTTGAGTTTTCTTTCAGAGAGAAACAGAGTCTTGTCTCGACTGCAGCGTGGCTGACACTCTGACAAACTTCACTTTCATTTCTGGAGTGTGACGTTGAAGCTCTCCTCTTTCCAGTGTTGCTCCTCCTCTTACTGCAGCTCTGTGGTCTGTTTCCTCCCTCTCATGTGCACTCTTAAAGTGAAATACCAGGGTGTTGTCTGGTTGATATGGAGCAGTGGTCATGCTACAACTAATGATTTATTATGTGTGTTGAAACGTTAATGTGTCTCAGCTTTATTTTAACCAGAAGAGTTTAGTTTATAGTTTATTGGACACAAAGAGAGAGACGTCACACACATCTGCAACGTTGCATCAAATCGTATAACAAATATAATCAAATCCAGACCTGTACCTATATCGAAGAGATGACATTGACAATTCGGCATACAGTGACATTGCCTGAATATCTGTTAACACAACAGTTTGTCCTGTAATTCCAGAGTCCTTCCACCTCATAACTCAGCTGTACGGAGCTTTACGTGTTGAAAGTTGAACGCAAGAAATAGTAAAGCAAACACTGCTTCTTCTAACTAAACTCTACGCCGAATTATTAATTGGTCTTTATTATTTCAGAAAATGTCTTCAACCAACTTCTTTGACATTTGTGCTTTAACATTTCAGACCAAATCCTCTTTAATTGTCACATATTGTAATGGAGTCTGGTGTGACGTTTTCTCCAGACAAGAGAGAAGAGCAGATATCGGCTGTAAGGACTCCTGTATAAAGCCTAGCTCACAATAACAGTGTTCTGGCGCCATGTTAGATCCATTTTATTAATGCGGTGTAAACTAAATGTGTCAGTAATTAGCTTGAAACAAGCTACGGTTTGCTGCAGCCCAACTAGCTAGCTGGAGGTCCCCGTTAATCCCCGGGCTAAAGAACGGCAGCTAAATTACCTCCGGTGGGAAATACGGCGGCGGTGTTCTGTTGTTCCTGTTGTTCTTTTTATTCCTCCTTTTCCTGCCTCGTTGGCCTCTTTTCGTTGGCAACTTTTTCGACGTTTTCTTGCCGTTATTGCCGGAGCCAGAGCCCTGTCCGTGTCTGCTGTGTCCGGGCGACACTGCACCACTCTCGGAGAAACCCCCCATCGCTGAGCTCAGCAGGAAAACGGTTCAAACTCCCGGTGATAAAATAACATGTAATACCAATAATCAGGGGCGTAGCACCAGACCCTGGGCCCTATGCATAGGCAGTCCTGACGGGCCCCCATGTTGTCAACCCCCCTTCCTGGCCCCCCAAAAAATAAAAATAATCGGGCCTCTGTACACATGAATCTGTAGGCCTAGATGTTTATAGGGTAATAACTATTAACTGTAATGCTTAGAGTAGCCTGATAACACACATTTCAAACCTCCTTTCTCAACATTCTCTGGCCTACTTTACTGTGGTTACTACTAAATTTTGTTTGTTTTCCCTGTACCTTTACTTGTTAACCTGCCTACTATGGTGTGTCTCTCTGATCATCTGTTAATTTATTTGGCCATAGTCCTGGATCCTCTGGCAAAAACTGCTCTGCATTGCTCTGCCTACTTTCCAGTTTCTTCACTCCCATTATCAGGGACAAGAGTTGAGAATTAGCACTACCTATAAACTCTATATGCTGCGCATCAGTTACGGGCTTTGTATTGTAACTATGTTTGCTTGTATGGTCCCTGTTAAATAAACAAATAAATAATAAAAATAAATAATATCCTCAATCACATCTTCTCTATCATCTTTCTCTATGACGGATACATCTGATATTAACCTCTTATCCTAATTGTAACCTAATATAATAAAACACACTAAGATGGTAGTGTTACTTAACACCTTTCAGTGAAAATGGCTAAACATGGTTTGCTTTAATTTTGTTTTTAGTTTAGTTTCTGAAACTGAGGGCCATGTGTTTCACAATGTTAAGATCTGCTTCTACTAAATCTGACATAACTGTAATGTTGACATGATATGTATCTACCGATGAACTACCAAGCCTGACACTGATTAGCCTATTATTGCGAATTATAGACAGTATAGCATATTAATTTAAAATTTAACATGTTTTAAATTAGGCTATTACAATGGTACGTTGTATGCAAACAGCATTGTTAGTGTAGTTTATTTATTTAGCCTTTACCTCAGATTACACGTATAACCAAATTATCATTTGAAAGTGTATGTTCTGCTCTTTATATGGGTTGTCTCAGTCCGTTTTTAGCACCAACAGTCACGGAGTTTAGCACCATCGTTTTTTCTAGTTTGTGCTCACCTTTCTTTGAAAAGAAGTCAGTTACCAATTGTTTCCCCTCATTTTGTTTTCTCTCCTTCTCCTGTCTTACCTTTCTTTTTTGGTAGCCTGATTTGGCTTTCTTTGAGAAAGACATTTCTACGAGGAAAAAAGACGCTCAACTGATCTAGCTAACGTAAACAAAATGCGTGCAGATGGACTAAACCATTTGGCGCATTAGCGGGGGGGGGTGTGAGACCTTAGATAGTCTTTTTTGTATACAAAATGTAGTCAGTCAGTCAACCAAGTTATTCAGCCAATACACTAACTTTACATTTCATCTGACATGCATTATGAAATTTAATTAGGAAATGAAAATATCCAGGTGAAATAAAAGGGCTCTCTGTCCCCTTGGGCCCTGGTAATCAGTATCGGTTTTACCCCTAGTCCGACGCCCCTGACAATAATAAAGACATCACATGTCCCTAAACACACGGCCTGCCTGTGTGGAGACCTGCCGCGGAGGATGCTCTCTCCTCAGCATCACAAACACCGTCAACTTTGCTCCGCTCAACAGCTTCCGGCTCTTTCAAAATAAAATGCAACAGTGTGGCTCCGGAAGTTAAAATCCCATTCAGTTTCTCACTTAGTGTTCCTGTCGACCTGCAACTCTGTGTTTTTCTGGGTTGAAATTTCAAATTTTGTTCTTTTTCTACACCTTTCTCGACATTTTTGTCGATTTTATTACATTTTTTTGTCACTTTTAAATTGTTTTTTTTTCAATTTTTAAAAAAAGTTTTTTGTTGCTTTTTCCAATGTATTTTTTCACTTTTAGTTACTTTTTTTAACAAGTTTTTGTCACCTTTGGTGATGTTTTTTTGGTCATTTTTTAAGCATTTAAAAAAAAAAATTGTAGCTTTTTCCAACATTTGTCACTTTTTTCAACGTTGTTTTGTCAGAGTTCTGATATAGAACGTTTTTGTAAACAAGGACACCCCTCGTGTTCTCCTCCCACCCACTATGTTACTTTTTCTGCTGCTTTTTTCATTTTTTTTTCAAATGCTATGAAATGAAATAAAACACCCAAATTCAAAGAAATTAGTGAACTGGTCATTTATTTTACTTGTGAAGAGTGTTGGAATCATCCACGTTATTTTTTGGGACATTTTGGTTGATAGACACCCAAATTTCTGATATAGAAACATTTAGAAATTGCTTTGTTTATAGTCATAATTCATCAACACATTAATTTCATGCATCATGACATACGTTATGTGGACAATATCTATTTAAACTGTTAAACCCACAGACATTTATTATAAAACTTAGCCCCGCCCACAACATTCGAGGTCGGGAAGTTCGGTCTGGACTTGCTCCGTTGAGAAGCAATTATTGTCCGAACAGGATCTGTTCGGACCAATCAGATTGTTGGACAGATGATCAACAGTAACAGAATCAACCACGTCACCAAAGAACGCTTGGGTTGAATTTGTTTACAACAGGTGGCTGCCGCTGGAGAACTGAGATGTGTAGATTCCACCATCGCGTCTGTTACAGATGATATCGACAGCGCATTCATTTTAAAATCCTCAGCGGAGGAGCCTCAATAACTGCCTGAAAGCTTGGTGGCGTTATATGGTGGAGCGAGATAGAGAGTGACTGAAGAGAGAGAGCACCCAGCGGCGTTAGAACAAAGCACGGTAGTGTTATATGGTGGAGAGAGATAGAGAATGAGTGAAGAGAGGGAGCGCCCAGCGGCGCTAGAACAAAGCCGTGAATCAGAGAAATAAAACGTGTCTTCGCCGATTCATCTCTAGAAATGCAACTGTAGCGAGCATGTCACTATCACTAACGTTATCCACATTTATATTTACACGCAACAAATTATATATCCAGCTACAAAAAAGTCTAAAAGTCGGGAGTTAGAACGAATGCATTGTGCAAAGAGTGGTTGCTATGGAGACGATACACAGTGTTGAGTTCATTGACATATATAAAAGGTTGAGTTCTGTTGACAGTTGAGTTGAGTTCCATTGCTCTGATTGGTTGTAGGTCTATCCAATGAATGCAGGGGCATTTTTTTTCCTGGTTCGGTTGGAACACACCCCATAATCACAGCCCAATGGAGCGGTTTCAGACTCACATTCTGACTAGAATCTGAGTATGACCACGTCAGGCTAGCACATTTAACCATATGATAATAAATGGAATAAAGTGTAAATTGGTGACCACAGGAAACAGATTCTGTAGAAAATAAGATGTAAAATATATGAATATGTACATTTGTTACCTTGATTGAAAATAAATCAATACCTGAAATGAGATCAGTGATTAGTTTACTCCGACAGGAGAGATGATCAGAGGGGCAGAGTTTTCACCACCATCATTCGTATAGGGACTGAAGAATGGGAAGAGTTTCTCAGTGAAGGAGCAGCCAGTAAAGGAGTAGATAAGAGCTGCAGCATCTACGTCATAAAAGGAGACCAGACCCTCCTCATAATCCACAAACACCCCCACCTTCTGTAGAGGAGACTTCAGAGAGAGAAGGACTGGAGGGTCAGCAAGAGCGTAGTACTCATTTCCATTCCTCAACCATATCGTCCAGTAACCTTTCTCAGGGCTCAGTTTGATGCTTCCCTTCCTGTCGATTGACTCTCTGGCCACTCCTAAATCACAATCAGTGTTTCCTTTAACCAGAACCTCAAAGTAAAATCTGCCTGAAGAGAAACTCTGCTTTCCTAAAAGACGAACACAATTCGAAAATCTCTCTGGGTTGTCTGGGAGATTCTTCCTCACATCACCAAGATTCACTTGTTTTCCATCATCAGACAGGATGAGTTTACAATGTGCTGTATCAGGATCGAGAGTCACATCCACTGCATACTGCTGGACCTTCCTCAGCTCAGACTCAGCAAGCAGCTTCTTCATCTCTTTACTGAGCGTCTCCTCCAGCTGAACCACAGCTTTCACCACAGTCCCCTCATATGATGATGGACGGACGCTGACCTCTGTCCAGTCCTTGGTGGGTGGAGGTTGTTGGATGTTTAGGGACTGGACACTCTGGAGAAGATGGAGGTGGTCTTCAGAGCGTAACACCTGCTCCACCTCAGTGCTTCTCTTCATCAGCTCAGAGATTTCCTGTTCCAGCTCTTTGATGAAAGCTCCGGCCTGTTTTTCTGTTGTTTTCTGCTTCTCTTTGATCGTGTTGATGAGCTCATTCAGGCCTCTCTCAACAGACTCCTTCAGAGAAGTGAAGACCTGAACACCTTCTGCTATCTCTCTGTCTGCATCTTCCTCACTGAGGTCGACTGAGTGTTTGATCTCCTGAATCTTCAGTCGTGTCTTCTGGATCATCTGCTGAATTTCAGCCTCTGTCTTCCCTAACTCAACTTTCTTCCCTTTATATTCTTCTTTCAGAGGAACAACATCATGCGTCTTGTGGTCTGAATAAGGGCAGAGCATGCAGACACATGTCTGGTCGGTCTTACAGAACAACTCCAGAGGTCTATCGTGCTCCGTACACATCCTGCCTTCAAGGTTCTCCACAGGGTCGATCAGCTGATGTCTTTTCAGACGTGAAGCTGTCAGATGAGGCTCCAGGTGAGTCTCACAGTAGGAGACCAGACACACCAGGCAGGACTTCAGGGCCTTCAGTTTGGTTCTAGTACAGACGTCACAGGGAACTTCTCCTGGTTTGGACACTTGTTGCTCTGAGCTGCTGCTGCTGGCTTTCTGTTGAGCTGACTGTCTGAACTGAGCAACCATCTCAGAGAACAAAGTGTTGACCCTCAAATCAGGTCTGGTGGAAAAGGCCTCATTACATAAGGGACACAGGTACTGGTCAATAATATTCCAGTGTTCAGTGATGCAGTTTTTGCAGAAGTTGTGACCACATGGTATGGTGACAGGATCAGTGAACACATCCAGACAGATGGAGCACAGAACCTGATCTTCAGATGGCAGATAGTTTGCAGCAGCCATATCTAAACATGGTGTGAAAGAAAAGAAAAACATTATATTCAAAATACAGTTTTAATTTAAGCTGCAAGCAGTGATGAACAGGCCCTCGCACACTTCTGCATGTTGAGGGTACTGATGGGCTGCTGGACATCGTCGCTGTACATTTCTGGGTTTATCGAACACTGTGCACATAAGTTAAGGCCTTTACACACTGGGAACGTTTTTCTCGTGCTATTAATTCGTACATCAGTATTTTTTTATAACTTCTGTTATAAAAACGTTGAAGCTCTCCTCTTTCCAGTGTTGCTCTGCTTCTTACTGCAGCTCTGTGGTTTGGTTAACTTACACTTACACGGTTATTGTGAAATACCAGGATGTTGTCTGGTTCATATGGAGCAGTGGTCATGCTATAACCAATGATTTATTATGTGTGTTGAAACGTTAATGTGCATCAGCTTTATTTTAACCAGAAGAGTTTAGTTTATAGTTTATTGGACACAAAGAGAGAGACGTCACACACATCTGCAACCTTGCATCAAATCATGCAACAAATATAATACGTATCATCAACAAGACAATCAGAATATCAAGAAATAAACACTGCCGGTAAGAATGGTTTTGAAGTGGCCGGGTTAGCTCAGTTGGTAGAGCAGGCGCATATATAAAGAGGTTTGTGCCTCGATGCAGAAGTCCGACCTGTGAGGATTTCCTGCATGTCTTCCCCCTCTCTCTTCCCCTTTCATATGTAGCTGTCATATCCATTAAAGGCGGAAATGCCCAAAAAAAAAAAATCCATAAAGCTGTTAAAGTGGGCTACTGTATAGTGGGCCTGCAGACAAACAGCCATAGTTATATTGTTACCAATTTCACAAGTAATTAAAAGAGTGGAACTTCCTTTGTGAGTAGAGTAGAAGTTTAGTGTTAATCCTGGTTGTAGAAAGTGTAAATGTGACCAGCTGTACTCACCAGTGTTTGGCAGAGACTCTGCTGTGTTGTTGAGAAAGACCTGATGAAGTCAGTTTGAGTTTTCTTTCAGAGAGAAACAGAGTCTTGTCTCTACTGCAGCGTGGCTGACACTCTGACAAACTTCACTTTCATTTCTGGAGTGTGACGTTGAAGCTCTCCTCTTTCCAGTTTTGCTCCGCCTCTTACTGCAGCTCTGGTGTTTGTTTCCTCCCTCTCATGTGCACTCTCATTGTGAAATACCAGGATGTTGTCTGGTTGATATGGAGCAGTGGTCATGCTATAACTAATGATTTATTATGTCTGTTGAAACATTAATGTGCCTCAGCTTTATTTTAACCAGAAGACTTTAGTTTATAGTTTATTGGACACAAAGAGAGAGACGTCACACACATCTGCAACGTTGCAATCAAATCGTATAACAAATATAATATGTATCATCAACAAGACAATCAGAATATCAAGAAATAAAATATATACTTACACATTAACTATAGGTCTTTTCACACATTGCATATGTAACATTGGAGAGTTAAAAATATCATCAAAGATGAAGAGAGTTACTTCCTGTTTGCTCTCATGTTGTATGTAAAGTGTTTTGCTGGATTCATCCATTCATCCACATAGTTTACATGAATGAAGATTAAAAATAAAGTTTTTTTTCAAAACATCTGCCTCTGTAGCAGCAATATGGTATTTTATATTGTAATAGAAGTGATATAACGTAATGTGTGAAATAAGAATGTTTTAGATATGTTACTATAGTTCTGACCTGTTTCTGTTATTTAGTCTACCCTCATTGATATTAGTTTGATTTACTGCAGTATGTTGTATTAGACATCATTAGTTTTAGCAGGTGTACCTAATAAACTGGCAACTGAGTTTATTTCTCAAAAGAGGAACACAACATGTTAGATAATTCTACGGTAACACTTTATAATAAGGTACACAAAAAAATAGGTAGTTAATGATTAGTTACTGTTTTTCAGAAGGGTAGTTACACTTTTTCAGAAGGGTAAAGAATGATTAGTTACCCTTTTTCAGAAGGGTAGTTACACTTTTCAAAAAAGGTAACTACCCTTCTGAAAAAGGGTAACTTGTGATGGCTATGGACAGTTCTGTCACCTGTTTGTTCATTTCTGTTGCCTGTATTATTGATTTCTGTATGTTTCCTGTGTTTGTACATTCATTCTGTATATTTCTGTTCCCTGTTGTGTTGATGTATCCTGTTTTGTTTATTGTGGTCTGTGTGTATTTAGTGGTGTATTTTCCTGTCGTGCATTTCCCTGTTTATGTTCTGCTTCCTGTTTTATTTTGATAGTCTGTTTTCTGTCTTGTCTTGTCCAGTTTACTTCCTGTGTTTTCCCTCCTTTGTTGATTGTCCTGCCCCGCCCTGATGTGTTTCACCTGATTTACTCATCACCTCTTGTATTTAGCCTCTGTGTTCCCTCTGTCTCTTGTTAGATCGTCTTGTGTAGCTTCCCTGTGCCTTGTGTTTGTGTCTGTTTGCTCCTGCCTTTGTTTTGCCCGTCAGTTTGTGATTATGTGAGTTTTCCAGTCTTTGTGCTGCCGTTTTTTGTTGTATTAAATCCCTGAGTTCAACCATCTCCCTCCTGCCTGCCTGCCTCCCTCTGCATTTGGGTCCTCTTTCTTCTGCCATACACACGTCACATTACTACCCTTCTGAAAAAGGGCAACTAATCATTCGTTACCCTTCTGAAAAAGGGTGACTACCCTTTTTAAAAATGGTAATTAATCATTCGTTACCCTTGTGAAAAAGGGTAACTACCCTTTTCAAAAAGGGCAACTACCCTTCTGAAAAAGGGTAACCAATCATTCGTTACCCTTCTGAAAAAGGGTAACTACCCTTTTGAAAAAGGGTAACTAATCATTCATTACCCTTGTGAAAAAGGGTAACTACCCTTCTGAAAAAGAGTAACCAATCATTCGTTACCCTTCTGAAAAAGGGTAACTACCCTTTCAAAAACAGTAACTAATCATTAACTACCTATTTTTTTGTGTACCTTATTGTAAAGTGTTACCCAGGACGAGAATCAAGAAAACGAGACTTCCAGAAAGTTCTTGAAACCAGTAGATTTTCTCTTTATAAACTGGTGAAGATGGAGGAGATGGGGTCTCCTCCTGAAGGAAAACATATGTGAGGTTGTTGGTTGTGTCCTCGTCCATCATGAGTGATTATTCTGTACATGACCGACAGTGTGTTCACTCTCATGTATCAGGAGTGTTTGGTGGTCAGCGTGGCAGCAGTACAGTAACTTATGGTGCTTACCCACTGATAGTACCAGCTCTACTCTGCTCTACTCGGCTCGGCTCGACCACGGCGCTTCCTTTTTCCATTGCAGATTTAGTACCAATTCATGCGTGAGGTGAGCGTGGCTGGGCGTCATAGCGATGCCGCAGGAAACTGCCGTGACCTAACGAGACGCACACACAGAACGTGGAAGGTGTGTTGTTTTTGATTCTCAGGATGTGGCTGTTTGCCAGAAGACACTTTTTTTTCAAAAGAAGCTAGAGGCAGCAAAAAAAAAAAAAAAAAACTCTGCTGGCTAAACTATTTAAAAATGGCAGATTTGTTCAGGACACCCCCCGTCTGTTGCTAGCAATGATGACGCAGTGATTAGTGACGATTCTCTCTGACCAAGCAGTAGTCTGCAGGTTTTCACGTTACCTTTTGGTATCGCCTCAGCTCGCTTGGAACCTCGATGGAGGTGATACTAAAAAATGTACCTGTTGGCAGGTACCAGGGACTTTTTATGATAATGGAAAAACAAAAAAGGTTAGTAGAATAGAGGCGAGTCAAGCAGGTACCATGTAATGGAAAAACGCCATTGGTCTAATCATTCCTTTGTGTTGTGATCATCTAGTGGTCGTTCTGTGTGATAACACCAGTTAGAGGTCTACACAGAGGCCTGATGTTGCTGCTGCAGTGTAGCAGGGAGTCATGGAGACGTGTTCGGACATGAGGAAGGCTGTCAGCTCTCAAGAAATGTTCAGAGTTTAAATGAATACCCTGCACTTATCAATTATTGTTGTTTGACTCTTTCAGAGAGATTATACATTTGTTATCAGTATTGAAATGTGGCTTTAAACAATAATGTGAACTTACAACAAAGAAAACTAAAGTTATTGTTATTGTCAGACGTTACCCGCAAGAAGAAGCTCTGCAGAACAACTATAGATGAAAACAGGAAAAATGTCTTAGGTGCTATGGCAGGCCGTTTTAACATTTAATCTAACACACTCCTATCTTTAATTACATTTGAGATATTTATATTAGCATTTCTCCTAGTCAAAATTATATTCTAACTAGTCAGAATGGTAATTAAAGATATCTACAATAACATTCTTACTTGTAGCAATTGTTTTTCAAAATATCTACAACTTTGATTGTACTAGTCAAAACTAAATAGTATAAGGGGCCTTTTTAACATTTAGTACCTAGAATGGATATTTATTGCAGATATCTGTATTTAATTCTTCCTAGTCAGAAAGAACTTTCTAGTTATCTGCAATAGATTTAATTAGAATATGTCCACATGTTGTGTAGACCAGTTTTTATTAACGAACAGCACTGCTAAAAAAGCTCTGCTTACTGTACATTTCCTCCAGTGCTCAAATCACTGCTTACTCAGGCCTTGTGTTCAACAACTGCTTTATTTTACAGTTTTTATTCTACAGTCACATATTTACAGATTTCTTTCACTCATAAACCATCTTACAGAATTCATTAAACAAGTAAAAAATGGCCAAAGTGACCAGTAATTATCCAAAACACTTTTCACACAAGATAGAAACATCCATTAACTTTTTTTACCCGATGTGACAACAAAACATTCTGGCAATGTAATAGGCCTTACTCTTAAATATATATATATATATATATATATATATATATATATATATATATATATATATATATATATATATATATATATATATATGTGTATATATATATATATATATATGTATATATATATATTTTTTTTTATTTCACTTTTATTTAACCAGGAAGAAACTCGTTGAGATTAAAAATCTCTTTTTCAAGAGTGTCCTGGCCAAGGCAGGCAGCAGTACAACCACACATACATGCCAATACAAAATACACAAAAACACTAAGAACATAAAACAACTGAAACAGCCAATCCCTCAGAGTTAACCAGAATACTAAACACATAAGGTAAAACATCTACAGCCAGATGTCATTCCCTCCAAGTCAAACATCATCCTCTTAAAAGCGACCACTGAGACCAGTTTAGTAAGTTTCAGGGATTTCTGTAACTTGTTCCAGGCAGAGGGAGCAGCAAATTTAAATGCCTTTTTCCCCAGCTCAGTTCTAACCTTAGGAACAGACATAAGGAAAAGATCCTGGGAACGAAGATTGTAAGTCCCAGTACTGTTTACATTGATATAGGTCAGAAGGTAGGATGGAAGGAGACCTAAAATAGCCTTGTATATGAGAGTATGCCAGTGTTGAAGTCTCCGTATTGTTAAAGAAGGCCATCCAACACGTTCATATAGATCACAGTGGTGAGTGAGGGCTTTCATACCAGTGATGAACCTCAGAGCTCCATGGTGTACAGTGTCCAGTGCATGTAAACTTTTAGAGGAAGCATGCATGTATAAAACATCACCATAGTCAAATACAGACATAAAAGTGGCATTGACCAGCCTCTTTCTAGATTCGAACGAGAGGCAGGATTTGATTCTGAAATAAAACCCTAATTTAAGTTTTAATCTTTTAGCTAGCTGCTCAATATGAAGGGTAAAAGAAATAGATTCATCAATTAAAATACCAAGATATCTGTACTTAGATACACATTCAATTTTTGTACCATGAGAAGTGAGGATTGAGGGCAGATTTGATTTAAATTTTGAATTTGAAAAAAGCATGACTTTAGTTTTATCTGCATTTAAAACAAGTTTTAAATCATAGAGATTATGTTGAAGCGTGTTGAAAGCAAGTTGTAGCTGAGAGAGGGCCTGGTCTGCAGTGGGTGCTGAGCAGTACATTACAGTGTCATCAGCATAAAAATGAAATTTGACGTTAGACACATTATGATCAATATTATTGATGTAGAGGATGAATAACAGTGGCCCCAGGACTGACCCCTGAGGCACACCTTTTGTTATTTTTAGGTAGCGAGAAGTGCTACCCACCGCCTGCACACACTGAGTTCTATCTGTAAGGTAGTTAACAAACCAGCCAACAGTTTGTTCACAAAGCCCAGCCCTATACAGCCTCTGTTTAAGTACTGTGTGGTCCACTGTATCAAATGCCTTCGAAAGGTCAATAAAAAGGGCTGCACAACACTGCTTGTTGTCCGTAGCTTCAATAAAATCATTTAAAACCTTAAGAGCTGCTGATGTTGTACTATGCCCTTTTCTAAAACCAGATTGGAAGTCAGATAAAATATTATGATTATTAAAAAAATTCTTTAACTGATCACTAACAAGTGATTCTAGAACCTTGACCAGGACACACAGTTTGGAGATTGGTCTGTAGTTATTTAAGATCGAGGGATCACCACATTTTAGCATGGGAACCACAAAGGCAGATTTCCAAATGGGAGGGATGTCATTTGTGTTCAAACACAGATTAAAAATATTGGTTAAGGGCACGGTTATAAAATTCCCTGCTAGCTTTAAAAAGTAAGGATCCAGTTTATCAGGACCAGCAGATTTAGTTGTGTCCAAGTGCTTGAGGGCTTTAATTACTTCTGAAGCAGTGATAGGACTAAAACTAAAAGACTGGCTACTAGGATCTAGATCAACAGTCTCTACTGTAGAGGAATATTCATGCTGGGGATTGACTGAATCAAATAAAAATCCTGAGGCGATGAAATGTTCATTGAAACAGTCAAGCATTTTGTCCTTGTCAGTGATTTTTAGAGAGTCCATCACAATACTTTTGGGGAACTCTAGGCCTTTACTGTTTTCTGTTAGTGTTTTGATAGTTTTCCAAAATTTTGACGGGTTATTGAGGTTATGAGTGGTTTGAGAAATAAAATGATCAGCTTTGGCTTTTCTAATTTTAAGAGTACAAGCATTGCGCAGCTGTCTGAAGACCAGCCAGTCAGAGTCC
>NC_053112.1:412311-462311 GCF_010015445.1 Perca fluviatilis | reverse complement strand
AGCGTAATTGCTCCCTTCCTGTTGATCGACTCTCTGGCCACTCCTAAATTCCAATCAGTCTTTCCTTTAACTTGAACCTCAAAGTAAAATCTGCCTGAAAAGAAACTCTGTTTTCCTAAAACAATACCATAACGAGAAAATCTCTCTGGGTTGTCTGGGAGATTCTTCCTCACATCACCAACATTCACTTGTTTCCCATCATCAGACAGGATGACTTTAGGAGTTGCTGTATCAGGATCAAGAGTCACATCCACTGCATACTGCTGGACCCTCTTCAGCTCGGCTTCAAGCAGCTTCTTCATCTCTTTACTGAGTGTCTCCTCCAGCTGAACCACAGCTTTCACCACAGTCCCCTCATATGATGATGGACGGATGCTGACCTCTGTCCAGTCCTTGGTGTGTGGAGGTTGTTGGATGTTTAGGGACTGAACACTCTGGAGAAGATGGAGGTGGTCTTCAGAGCGTAACACCTGCTCCACCTCAGTGCTTCTCTTCATCAGCTCAGAGATTTCCTGTTCCAGCTCTTTGATGAAAGCTTCGGCCTGTTTTTCTGTTGTTTTCTGCTTCTCTTTGATCGTGTTGATGAGCTCATTCAGGCCTCTCTCAACAGACTCCTTCAGAGAAGTGAAGACCTGAACACCTTCTGCTATCTCTCTGTCTGCATCTTCCTCACTGAGGTTGACTGAGTGTTTGATCTCCTGAATCTTCAGTCGTCTCTTCTGGATCATCTGCTGAATTTCAGCCTCGGTCTTCCCCAGCTCTACCTTCTTTCCTTCATATCCTTCTTTTAGAGGAACAACATCATGCTTCTTGTGATCTAAAACAGTGCAGAGCATGCAGACACATGTCTGATCGGTCTTACAGAACAGCTCCAGAGGTTTATCGTGCTTCGTACACATCCTGCCTTCCAGGTTCTCCACAGGGTCGATCAGCTGATGTCTTTTCAGGCCTGACATGGTCAGATGAGGCTCCAGGTGAGTCTCGCAGTAGGAGACCAGACACACCAGGCAGGACTTCAGGGCCTTCAGTTTGGTTCCAGTGCAGACGTCACAGGGAACTTCTCCTGGTTTGGACACTTGTTGCTCTGAGCTGCTGCTGCTGGCTTTCTGTTGAGCTGGCTGACTGAACTGAGTGACCATCTCAGAGAATAAAGTGTTGACTCTCAAATCAGGTCTTGTGGTAAAACCCTCCTTACACAGGGGACACAGGTACTGGTCATTGGTATTCCAGTGTTCAGTGATGCAGTTCTTGCAGAAGTTGTGACCACATGGTATGGTGACAGGATCAGTGAACACATCCAGACAGATGGAGCACAGAAACTGATCTTCAGATGCTTACAGCAGCCATATCTACACATATTGTGAAAAAAAGAAAACCTTTCATTGAAATTACAGTTTTAATTAAAGCAGCAAGCAGTGGTGAATGGGCCCTCGCACATTCGTGTCGAGGATACTGATGGAGCGCTGGTCAACATGGCTGTGCATTTCCAGGATAATCAGACACTGTACGCATGAGTTAGACATTATTTTGCGTCGAGTGTGTGGCATTGAAAAAGACGTATTGTTCATTTTGTACCACTTCCTGTGGCCACAATGTGGCAATAGAGAACATACACTAAGGAAAGGTCATGTTGCTGTATACCATGTGTACACAACACCATGTAAATATCATGTTAATCAGATGATCTGTGTCACATACAACTAACTTAATGTTGTCAGTAGGTGGCGCTATGACTTAATATAGGCATGTAGATTTCTTCAGAAATTCAGGGCAGATTGGACACCGTGTGTTATAGTAAAATATGGAAATTGCCTCATCCCAACCCTGGTGTGTGTTTAGGAGCGCTATGGATCCCGCTGGCCAAGTCTGACCTCAATCCCTGCAGAACCTTGCAATTTTCGCCAGTTCTGACATATTTTGCAATTTTCAGAAGTTTTTAAGCATCCCAAGTTCCTCAGAAATGTTAAAAATAATAATCTCCACGAAAACAATATCTTTCAGTTACAGGGACCATTGAGCGCCACATTGTTTGTGTAAAAAGAAACAATTGATTTTTATCTTAAGTAAATCATATGATGGTGAAGTTGTTAGGGTTGTGGGTTTCTGTTGATATATTTCCGGTTTTATTTTGTTAACTCTTGCTCTGTGTTTTTATTGATTCCTGTTTCCCTATTTGTTCTGTTTTTCCTGAACTCATCTTTATGAATGTATGTTTGGCTTGGTTTACTTCCTGTATTATTTTGTAGTGTTTGGTTTCATGTGTCTTGGTTTAGCTTTGTTTCCTGTTTGAGTCTGCTCTGCACCCTAAGGCCTCCTGCACCCTAGCTGTGTGGTGTGAGCGTGTCAGCTGCAGGGCGTATCCGTTTTTATTTCGGCTCCCATGTTAACAGGTTAGAGCGTGCACACTGCCTGCGTGACGTCTCAGAAAACGCGCGCATTCTAGAAATAGGACCAACGTCTATTTTTCACGTGACACACAAGCGTGTTGGAAGCGTTTCTAGGAAACATAGAATATGAAAAGATGTTTATATGTCGTTTAGACACTGATACATTTAATTAATGACATTTTGATGTTCGAAAGTCTCAACGTTTTTACATAAATGCAGATATGAATGGCATTTAAGAAATATTTATAAATAATTATCGATTTCCAAATATTGCACCTGTCAATACAAAAGGAAATATTCTGGAGCCTAATTTGCCGTCAATACTGCCGACGTTGTCTTTCCTGTAATCAGATCAGTATATATTTATGTACACGCCATTATTTAATTTCATCAATGGGAAACATATATGTGTACAGACAAGGTTAGCGGCAGCGCCACAACACGTTTCTGGTGTGTAAAGATAGAAAACGCCACGCAGCCGCCACGCAACTGACACACAACAGAAACGCCACGCTCACGCCACGCAGCCAGTGTGCAGGAGTCCTAATACGTTTCACCTGTTGGCCCCCTCCCTGCTCGTTTGCCCCTGTGTTTAATGTCCTCTGATCTGTTCAGTCCTTGTCATATCATCATTGTTGTTGAGTGTAACTGCTTGTTCCTGTTTTCTACGTAACTCTTTGGTTTGGACCTTTTGATGCCATACTGGAGTCCAGTTACTACTTTTGGAATTTTTACCTTGTTTGGATTCTTAAAGACTCATGTAAGCCTGGATTGTTTTCTGTTATAATGAATTCTACACCTGCATCTGCCCTATCATGTCGTGCACTTTGGGTCCAGAATCCTTTTCCTGCCTCAGCACTCGGCCAGCCCTGACAGAATTGTTTAAACTTGCACCGAGCTGTGCACAAACAAGCCCATTAAAGTGGGGCGGCAAGGTGAAGCGCTACTCTGATAAAACAGCTCAGAATATGTCCACACCCTGTTGTGTAGACCAGTTTTTATTAAAGAACAGCACTTCTAACAAAGCTCTGCTTACTGTACATTTCTTCCAGCTGCTTCACATTAAAAGCCTTCCACTGGTTCTATGGTGGAAAGCTTTTATTGTGAAACAGCCAGAGGAAATAGAGAAAGTAGTGTGTAGGAGGCGATCAGTAACTAATTCCTAAAGTCCTGAGAACTGACACAGAGAGACTGTTTAAAGCTGTTAAAGTGGACTACTGTATAGTGGGCCTGCAGACAAACAGCCATAGTTATATTGTTACAAATTTCACAAGTAATTAAAAGAGTGGAACTTCCTTTGTGAGTAGAGCTGAAGTTTAGTGTTAATCCTGGTTGTAGAAAGTGTAAATGTGATCAGCTGTACTCACCAGTGTTTGGCAGAGACTCTGCTGTGTTGTTGAGAAAGACCTGATGAAGTCAGTTTGAGTTTTCTTTCAGAGAGAAACAGAGACTTGTCTCTACTGCAGCGTGGCTGACACTCTGACAAACTTAACTTTCATTTCTGGAGTGTGACGTTGTATCTCTCCTCTTTCCAGTGTTGCTCCTCCTCTTACTGCAGCTCTATGGTTAGGTTTCCTCCCTGTTATTTACACAGTTATTGTGAAATACTAGGGTGTTGTCTGGTTGATATGGAGGAAAGTTCATGCTATAAATATGATGTATTATGTCCTTTACTTCAACCAAAAGAGTTTAGTTTATAGTTTATTGGACACAAAGAGAGAGAGATTACACAAATCTGCAACATGTCAATGATAACACAATTAAGTCCAACATTTGTTTCCATTATTGTGGACCTTGATGTAAAGACAACAAACGACCATCAGATCATACAACAAATACAATATGTATCATCAACAAGACAATTATTACATCGTGAAATAAAATATATTCTTACACATTAACTATTGGCCTTTGCACACATGGAATATGTAACATTGGGGAGATTAAAATCATCAAAAAGAAGTTAATTCCTGTTTGCTCTCATATTGTATGCAAAGTGTTTTATGGATATTCATCCGCACAGTTTACATGAATGAAGATTGAAAATAAATAGACAGTTACAATTTTAAAGGGGTGATAGAATGCAAAACTGATTTTACCTTGTCACAGTTGAATAATGACAGTTTAGTGGGTAACTAGGACATACATAGAACCTCTAAATCCCATTGACACCTCTTTCCTCTGAAAATCTCACTATTTGAAACTGCCTCTTAAAACGGGCGAATCTCAACAAGCCCCATAGTTGACGTCAACTATTGCGGCTCCTCCTCATTTGGCTCTAGTCTCTCTCTTTGTCACGCCCCAACATTTGCATAGGCTACACAACTGACCTGAGATCAGTTAGTCTTCTGACTCTAGGTCGGGCAGATCTCAGAAATTGTATACATTGTTCATCTGCTATTTTACCATTCAATTCACTTCTGAGACTTTTTTATGCGAGAAATCAACAATGTAGAGGTCAAATATGGGCCGTTTTACAAAAATGTACGTCTAATTGCAAATTTTGTCCGACTGTGTCGGAGTTCAGCGGCCGGTGCTGCCTGTGTTACTGCCTCACCACCTGGCCTGCCTTTCACAGACCCCGGCCTGCTGTGAGGTAGATTGATCTCCGTCAAGGCTGACAGCACACAGCACTCCATACCCGCGCAAAGTCACCGCTTTGTGGGCTAATGAACTACTAAACGCCGCTGCTCTGACAGAGCTCCAGGGCCTGCAGCTCCCCTCTTCCTAATGCCAGGTGTATGTGAGTGAGAGCGCGGTCAGCGAACTTGTTACGCCAGCAATCTCTTACCACAGGTTCCAGTTAATCTTATAATGTGTGTAATTATAATGTGTTGAGTTATTTAAACAAACGATTGGTGAAATAAACGCCGCTTGTCCATGAGTCTCATTGATAGAGCCTGCGGCTGGATGGAGCTCTATCAATGAGAGCTAGCTGGCTAGTCTCCTGTTAGAATTCCTCTGAAATTCACATATATTCATTAACTTGAAATCAGACACCGTTGTTAGCTTTATAAGACCCTTACGCCGCCTTCACACTGGCAGTTGAAATCAGCTCCGAAACGGCCGGAAGTCATTCATTTCCTGTGGAGATTCGCAGACCGCATGCGAACGAGTGCGGTGCGAAAGAAATCGTGTCAGTTGGTCATCTGGATGCGTTAAAAAAATGTAACTCTTGCGAAAAGCTACGGACGGTTCTTATCCGACGGAAGTTAGCGTTGCCATGGTACTGATAAACAAACCTGCTAATGCTAACTGGTTAGCTAGCAACAGACACCGAACTATTGACATTATACCGCTATATCACATTTAACCGACGTGACATGTCAACGTCCTGGGCAACTTTACTCCACGCAGCAGCCTTTCTATTTATAGCTGTATAAGAGAGGTCAGAGAGAATCGGACATTCAGACACTTATCAGTCCTTCTAGTTGTTCTGCCATTTTTGTAAATCGCTTCCGAAGCTTTTCAACGGTGTAGTACGACGTCCGCTGGGGGCGTATTGCGTATTACGGAGCTGATTTCAACTGCCAGTGTGAAGGCGGCGTTAGGTAGATGTTGTATACGTGGCGTAACGAAATTCAAACTGTAAATATATTCGAATTACGCCGAAAATGAAGCTAACTCTCCATGATTTGTAGCTAGCTACACATAGCTAGGGTTGAAGGGACAGTCGCAGCTAACGAAACACCTAGTCTTCACAAATATTCATTAATTTGAAATCGGACACCGTTGTTAGCTTTACAAGACAATTAGTTAGTATGTTATGTATAAGTGGCGTGACATGTGTGTAACATGTAGTAACAGATTGCTGGTGTAACAAGCTCGCTGACCGCGCTCTCACTCTCACACACGGGCCATTTAGCTAGCAGGAAGAGAGGAGTTAGAGACCCTGGAGCTCTGTCAGGGCAGCAGCGTTTGGTAGTCCATGCTGTGGGCTGCCAGTCGTGATGGTTACCTCACAGCAGGCCGGGGTCTGTGGAGGAAGGCAGGCCGGACGGCGATGCAACAACACAGGCAGCCACGGCCGCTGAACTCCGACACACAGTCTTACCAAATTTGTAATTAGCCATACATTTTCGTAAAACTGCATATTTCAGCTTTATATAGTTGATTTCTCGCTTAAAAAAGTCTCAGAAGTGAATTCAATAACGAAATAGCCTGACAAACAATGTATAACGTTGCAGTGTCTGAAATATGAGGCCTGCTGCCGAGTCTCCCATGTGTTTCTATGTAGTTTCCTCAAACCAATCAGCGCGCAGCTCATCCTGAATATTCATGAGCATACCATATTTGGAAGAAAAGCTCTTGTTCCAAATAGAGCCATATTCACAGGGTAGCTAAGGGCCTAATAAAATATCATTCGGGCAATTTTCAGCCCAACCAATGTTACATACCCTATTAGGAGACCTTAAGGAACAGTGTAAAATACCCTATATAATCATTCTATCAGCCCTTTTAACTTATGCCTTTGTCGCAGAATTATAGTATTTTATATAGTAAAAAAGTGATGTAGTGTGTAAGTTAAGAATGTTTTAGATAGGTTACTTCTGTTAGGGTTAGGAAACATGCCGTTCAACCAGGAAACCGTAGCAACACGCTGCACACAGTGTTAAGATTGAACGAGCCCCCGGCTTTTCTGTTCAGTGTTTGGAGTTCAAGTCACTGCTTACTCGAGGCTGGTGTTCAACAACTGGTTTATTTTACAGTTTTTAATCTTACAATCACATATTTACAGATTTCTTTGACTTATTTCCCATAACCATTTAACTACCACTATTCGCAAAAAAACCCAACCTAAAATGGCTAACAGTAGTTAACCAAATCATTTTTTAGACAAATTATCACACATTAGCTGTGTTTAAAACCGCTCCCCCATTCACTCACTTACTATGCTCTATATTGTGCTTATCAAATAGTGAACTACATATAGGGAAAAAAAAAAACATTTCGGACACTACAGTGAAAACACATCGTTGCGTCAGTAGATGTGCCGGTTATTTGTGCGACGGAGGCCCGGCGCACCCAACAACAAACCCAAACAAAAATACTTCTAATACGTGCCTGAGACAAAGCGAGCACTCAGAAAAATATTCAAATATTGGATATTATAAATGTTGCATGTTACATTTCCACTGTTTAGAAACCAAAGCCAGCTCAATTTTTCCTTTTCAGTTTTCGCGGTGACTTCTGCCTCCTTTCCTCCAAGAAAACACGACCACGTTGCATTGTGGGATACGGGAGTAACATGTAGGGTACATTGTATGTACACTCAAATTAGCAGTGCATTGTGGGTATTTGATAGTGGACCATATAGTGAATGAAATTAACCGCAGTGAATTCAAACACCACTACAAAGTGGCGAACACACTACATAGTGCACTATTTCCGTGATAGGGAACGTTTTCGAACATAGCTACTGATTAACTTTGTCCATTAACTTTTTATACCCAGTATTATAAATGACTACAGACATGTAAAAGGCCGACAGGTGCATTCACATAGGATGCAAAGTTTCACATTGTGCTGCATTACTCGTAGAAATGGTATCGGTTGTGTTTATTTGCGTTACTCGTGCGAGACGCGCTGATGTAAAGCATAGACACATTGTCTGTGACGGCACCCACAGGATTGTAAAAAGCCAAAATAAAACTCAAAGTGGGCGGCTCCAGCCTGGGCAATTTTGGCAGTGCCTAACTCCTGGCTAATCCAAAAATGAGCAAAGTTTTTGGCACTTCCGTGTTAGCTTACTTTTTTTAGCACCAGAGGTTTCTGCTTGATGTAGAGCTGTAGGTACTACTACTAAACTTTCCATCCTCAACAATGGATCAAAACGGATCAAAAAGATGCCAAAATAACTAATGATGATGCAGATTTCTATAAAGTCCTAACTCATGCTTAGTGATTGATCACAGCTATGCAGGAGAATCTCAACGCTGATAACTAAAACGGCACCACACAAATTTCTTGCTTAAATTGAAATTTGAAACTCACACAAATGATGTGTCTTTGCATTGACTTTGTAGACAATCACGCCCGCAATGCTTGAAACGCACTCAGTGTGAACATGCCATTAATCATAAAGGAAACTTTTCTGTGGCTGCATATCAAAAAGAAATAAATGGTTATTCTCCAGCATTTTTTACAAATTTACTGTAAAACTGCAGCTTCCCAAATTTTGTGTCTAAGGAGACGGATATAGATATTCTCCCCATGACGTGTGTTTCTTGACAATATGTACTTTTGTTTCCCTTGAATGAAAATAAATCAATACATGAAATAAGATCTTAATAGTCACACTCATACATAATGACAGGTGAGATGATCAGAGGTGCAGAGTTGTTCAGTGATTCATATTCATCACCAGGACTGAAGAATGGGAAGAGTTTCTCAGTGAAGGAGCAGCCAGTAAAGGAGTACATGAGAACTACAGCTTCTACGTCATAAAAGGAGACCAGACCCTCCTCATAATCCACAAACACCCCCACCGTCTGAGGCCGAGACTTCCGACAGAGACGGACATCAGGGTCATCAAGAGCGTAGTACTGATTTACATTTCTCAACCATATCGTCCAGTAACCACCCTCAGGACTCAGTGCGATTTCTCCCTTCCTGTTGATCGACTCTCTGACCACTCCTAAAATCCAATCAATCTTTCCTTTAACTTGAACCTCAAAGTAAAAGCTGCCTGAAGAGAAACTCTGCTTTCCTAAAACACAATTACAATCATCAAATCTCTTTGGGTTGTCTGGAACATTCTTCTTTAGATCACTATTACTCACTTGTTTCCCATCATCAGACAGGAAGAGATCTGGATGTGCTGTATCAGGATCAAGAGTCACATCCACTGCACACAGCTGGACCCTCCACTGCTCTGTTTGGAGCAGCCCGATAGTTTTTTCACCGAGGGTCTCCTCGAGATTTGCCATAGCTCTCACTGCAATCCCTTCATATGACGGTGACGAAAAGCCGACTTCTGTCAAGTCCTTGGTGGGTGGAGGGTGGTTGGTGTTTAGGGACTGGACACTCTGGAGAAGATGGAGGGGATCTTCAGAGCGTGAGAGCTGCTCCACCTCTGTTCTTCTCTTTTTCAGCTCGGAGATGTCTTGTTCCAGCTCTTTGACGAAAGCTTCAGCCTTTCTTTTTGTTATTTTCTGCTTCTCTTCTATTGTTTTGATGAGATTGGCCTGGCCTCTCTCAGCAGACTCCTTCAGGGAAGTGAAGAACTGAACACCGTCTGCTAGCTCTAGGTCTGCACATTCCTCACTGAGGTCGACTAAGTATTTGACCTTCTCAATCTTCAGTTGTCTCTTCTGGATCATCTGCTGAATTTCAGCCTCTGTCTTCCCCAACTCTGCCTTCTTTCCTTCATATCCTTCTTTTAGAGGAACAACATCATGCATCTTGTGGTCTAAAACAGTGCAGAGCATGCAGACACATGTCTGGTCGGTCTTACAGAACAGCTCCAGAGGTTTATCGTGCTTTGAACACATCCTGTCTTCTAGGTTCTCCACAGGGTCGATCAGCTGATGTCTTTTAAGTCCTGACATTGTCAGATGAGGCTCCAGGTGAGTCTCACAGTAGGAGACCAGACACACCAGGCAGGACTTCAGGGCCTTCAGTTTGGTTCCAGTACAGACGTCACAGGGAACTTCTCCTGGTTTGGACACTTGTTGCTCTGAGCTGCTGCTGCTGGCTTTCTGTTGAGCTGACTGTCTGAACTGAGCGACCATCTCAGAGATGAAAGAGTTGACCCTCAAATCAGGTCTTGTCTTAAAACCCTCCTTACACAGGGGACACAGGTACTGGTCATTAGTATTCCAGTGATCAGTGATGCAGTTTTTGCAGAAGTTGTGACCACATGATGTAGTCACAGGATCAGTGAACACATCCAGACAGATGGAGCACAGAAACTGATCTTCAGATTGGAGGTAGTTTGCAGCAGCCATATCTACACATGCAGGGTGGGAAAGAACAAAACAAAACATTTTATTCAAAATACAGTCTTAGTTACAGTACAGGCCAAAAGTTTGGACACATCTTCTCATTCAATGCATTTCCTTTATTTTCATGACTATTTACATTGTAGATTCTCACTGAAGGCATCAAAACTATGAATGAACACATATGGAATTATGTACTTAACAAAAAAGTGTGATATAACTGAAAACATGTCTTATATTTTAGACTCCTCAAAGTAGCCACCCTTTGCTTTTTGATAGCGCTGCAAACCCTTGGTGTTCTCTCAATGAGCTTCATGAGGTAGTCACCTGAAATGGTTTTACCTTCACAGGTGTGCCTTGTCAGGGTTAATTAGTGGAATTTTTTCCCTTATTAATGGGGTTGGGACCATCAGTTGTGTTTTACAGAAGTCAGGTTGATACACATCCGACAGCCCTATTGGACAACTGTTAGAATTCATATTATGGCAAGAACCAATCAGCTAAGTAAAGAGAAACGAGTGGCCATCATTACTTTAACAAATGAAGGTCAGTCAGTCCGGAAAATTGCGAAAACTTTGAATGTGTCCCCAAGTGCAGTCGCAAAAACCATCAAGCGCTACAACGAAACTGGCTCACATGAGGACCGCCCCAGGAAAGGAAGACCAAGAGTTACCTCTGCTGCGTAGGATAAGTTCATCCGAGTCACCAGCCTCAGAAATCGGAAGTTATCAGAAGCTCAGATTAGAGACCAGATGAATGCCACACAGAGTTCTAGCAGCAGACACATCTCTAGAACAACTGTTAAGAGGAGACTGCACGAATCAGGCCTTCATGGTCAAGTAGCTGCTAGGAAACCACACTCTTAGAAGAGATGTGTTAAAAAATGACACACAAAAATGTGTTGTTACACATTTAACACATTGTGTGTGGATTTCTACATAAGAGTGTAAAACATGTGTAAATAATGTGTAAAAAGGCTTAACACATTTGATGTGTTGGACAGTGAATCTGAATTCTGCCCAGCAACAGCGTCATCCTTTTTTCGCGGTCTTCCATATTCGCGCCACAGTGAGTCGCTAAAGAAAACTGCCACAGTCCCGTCCAAGGAGAAGGGTTAGGATGGAGACTCCAAACTCCACGGTAAGCACTATTTTATCTTAAGGTAATGCAAATATCTCGACGTTTTCGAAGCGTCTGGAAGTTGGTGATCATCTGACAAATACGATATTTTTTGAGTTAGCTGGCAATGTCAGGGTTTAAAGTATTTAGAGCCGTTAGATCTAGCTAGCTAACATTAGCTAGTTAATATCACATTAGTTAGCTAGCCGCAACTATCGTACATTAATTTTAAATTAATGTATCAAAATATCCGTGCTGTAACTTTAATAATCTGTAGCCACAGTATTTAACGTCTTAGGTCGGTTTCTGGAAGTTAACTGACGGTTACCGAACGTTAACGTTATTACCCGTTATTCCTGAACGTTACCGAGCCTTCATACTTGGCTCTCATATCGGTTTTATTATTTAGTATTAAATGGTACAGAAATCTCAACTGGGAATATAGCTAGCTAAAGCTGGAGACTTGTCATCGAACCAAAATGTAAAGGTAAATTTGCCATGTAGCTATATAATCTGCCAACTAACGTTAAATCATAAAAGATAAACGTCGATGCTTCGCGTTAGTCTTATTCAGGGGCCGGTCTAATGACTGGCGATACCAAACTTCCATTGGGATTTTGAAAGTTTATTTTTACCCGACTAATTACCAAAAATGACACCATGTGTAACTAATTTTGAGACATTTTAGTAAGACAGTGCTTTGCTTCTGTTAAGTCGGCATGAAATCTGGTAAACGGGGATCGGAGTACCAACGGTCAACGTCAATAATTAGACGGTGACAGATTTGCAGCCTCGAGCTCAAGACCGCTCCTCGCTTTTCTGCTCCTCTTAATGTTGTGAAATCGTGTTAGAAATTTTAAGTAAAGCATTAAAGCAGTTTATTTATGAAAATTAAAGGGGGTTACTGCCCCACACACAAAAGTAACGTTAGTCCATATTTAACGTGTGTGTGTGTGTATGCGTCTGTAGCGTTCGTGGCGTGCATCTGTCTCTGTGTGAAAAAAATCTGTCTCTTTGTGTACGTGTGCACCTGTGTCTGTCTGTCTGTGTGCGCGCACGTGCGTCTGTGTGTGTGTGCATCCGTGTCTTTGTTTGTGTGTCTTTGTGTGTGTGTGTGTGTGCGCGCGCGCGCGCATCTGTGTCTTTGTGTGTGTGTGTGTGTGTGTGTGTGTGTGTGTGTGTGTGTGTGTGTGAGAGAGAGTGAATGAGGGTCTGACTAGTCCAATTTCACAGCTTTTTTCACCTGTCCATATTGGACCAGGTCCACTATACCTAGACTTGTCAAATCGGCACTATCGTGGTTTTGATTCTGGACCTGGTCCAATATGGGCAATGTGATAAAAGCAGTGAAATCTCAGTTTTTTCATTTTCATAAATACAATAAAGCTTTCACAAATGTGAAATGGGTTTCAGCTTTAATGGTTTACCTAAAATGTCTAACATGATATCACAACAGTATCCTAAGAGGTGCAGTGCAGAAAACCGTGGAGTGGACGCTCAGGTATGTAAGTTCCATTTCCCTTAAATTGCGAATCAGAGGCTGCAAATCTGGGTGTTAACTTCAGCGTTGTGTTGGATGGGAATATTTAATCACATTTGACTTTGCAATTAGTACAATTATCAATATCACAATGAATTAGATTTGTACTTTAATTTTTGTTCATGTTTGCAGGAAGGGAGACATGGGCCGCAGGAATCTGTGAAAGTTCTTGCAACTACTTTTAAGAATGGAAATGAATTGAAAAGAAAAATTTACAGTGTCCAAAGCACAACAGAGCTTCTGGAAAAAACAAGTGAATTGGGATTCGTCCTTGACCGGATTTTAAAATTTAACACAGATTTCCAAGAGTTTACTGATGTTGACAGTAGTGTGCAGATAAGTAACCTTGACAGATTCCAAGTGCACTTTTCAGAAGCATCCCATCTTCAAACTGTCCCAAGAGAAGTCTGTCAAACGCAGGTACATTTTTACCATAATTTATTTTGGATCATGTGTATAGCTAGTCAAATTGTGTTTCAGAAAAGTCAGACAGACTACAGAGAAGACAGAGAGTCTTAACTTTCTGCTCTGCTCTTAATTATCTGTTCAGCCTACACAGGAGCCAGATCAGCAGGCTGGTCTGAGGCCTCTGCTTGAAATGAAAGTTCCAGAAATATTTGATGAACTCCAAACTAAGGCCATTGTTACAGAGAAGACCCGAATGAAACTCATTAAAGTTTGCATCTCTGACTTAGTGGAGAAGCATGGATTGTAAGTACAGTATATGAACATGAACTATATATTTTTGTATCTTATAAGAATGGTTATACGAATAAGCCCACTTGTCATGATTGGACTATTTTAAAAATGTACAGCATATGTGCATTGAATGTAATTGTGAATGTCGTAAGTGTATAAATTACAATGGGGGGATAAAGTATACAGACATTCTCATTTGCTTGATACAGGGCACATTTTTTGTTAACAGTTGCTTTTTCATCACACATTTGACAGTAAGGACTTATCATGTCATTTTTAAAAGAAGAGAAAAAAGGTCTCATGAGTTGTTGTCTGTTTGTGTGTTTGTTCCACTAGTTATCCGTCCACTATTGAAAAGGTGGTTCTTGCAAAGAACATCATCACCATCTTCCCATCGCTTAAAGTCCAAATTGATGGCAGAGGAGAAGGCTTTGTGAGTATAAAGTTGCTTAGTTGAAAAGTGGGTAGAGCTAGCTATGGGTGTGCAATGCTTAAATATTGAAACAGGGAAATAATCAGAATGTTTTTTTTTTATTAAAACTTGTGATTTTATCCAACTACATTTTAAGGTAAGGCAGAAATCTACTTAGTCCTGAATGTAAAACCCAGAGATACTTTGTGGCTTACTATATTTTAAAACGATAGTGTGGGAGATACTTTTTTTGGCTACTTCTAACAGTGTAATTTCCTCTCTTAGGCTGGTATAAAACACATTGGATGACCAGTTCTACTTCCATTCAATGATATTCTGTAACTGTAATAATTATTTAAAGGAGCAATATGTACCGTATTTTCCAGACTATAAGTCGCTCCGGAGTATAAGTCGCATCAGTCAAAAAATGCATCATGAAGAGGAAAAAAACATATATAAGTCGCACTGGACTATAAGTCGCATATATTTAGAAATTAATTTCACAAAATCCAAGACCAAAAACAGCCTTTTTCATCTGTCAACTACACAATAGCACACAGAATAACAGGCTGAATACGGTAGGTGTCCGGCATGTTAACGTAACACATTAACAGTTATTCAACTACACAATAACACACAGAACAACTACCAGGGCGTGGAGACGTAACTGCACCGTGACAAGCACATTGAATCGCAATAAGCCGATTAGCTTTCTTTGTTTTCTTCATTGCAGTAAGAGTCACCTTTTCTCCAGTCTCCCTCACACGTTTCTCTCTCACTCCAAACTTTCTTTCTGCTGCTCAATTACCGTTTTGGCTGCAGAGATATCGGCAGCTAGCAGGGCTCTGTGGCCGGCAAAGTCACTGTTTCTGGGTTAGTGGACAACCAAAACGCCGCTGCCCTGAGTGAGCTCTGCGGGGCTCGGCGGGCCGCTGCCCGTCCACTAACCCAAAAACAGTGACTTGACGCCGACCGCAGAGCCCCTGTGAGCTGCCGATATCTCTGTGCCCGAGGAGCAGTGCTTCGGCTGTAGTGTACTTCCACCAAATATAGTCCCAGTCAATATCTGCCTACGAAATCATCTAGTCTTAATCTGCATTGCTATTTTTATTTGAACATGCAGGCCACAAGAAGTAATGAGGTTTTGTTTATGTTGTTGTTGGGATCACTTTTACTTGCGACATGCTACACGGTCACAATAGATTCCATTTAATACGCTAAGCTAGCTTAGCAGCGGTGCGCCGTGGACTAAGACAATGCATGCACCGAGACAAAAATGCATTTAAATATAGAAGAGACGGTGAATAACCCTATTTCATCAAACGGTGGCGTATTCCTTTAAATCATAAAATGACCACAATATGTCATCAGATATTAAGGAAACATGCTAAGTTGAAATACTTTCTTTTCTGACAACAATGCTAAAGCCAGTATTTTACATTTACGACTTACCCATGTCAACAAACAGGAGAGCAAAGGTATTGGAGCTCATTTCAAAAGTCAAGTCTATTAATTAGATCCCACCAAAATGTACAGTTGTCCAAAATGTCCGTCAAGATTCACACTGATAAAGAAACTGATTTGGCACCTTCGTGAAATACATGCATTGTCAGAGGGATTGGAGTTCACACTTACTTGCAGCCAAGATGGTTGTCCAAGGACATACCACAGCATTAATTCATTTACCAAGCACCTTTCTAGAGAGCACCAAGTACCACAGTTGTTGAACCTTCTCTTCAGACCTTCCCAACATTTACTGACTTCCCAGGGACCATCGACACTACACCTCTAGAGGAAAACATAGCTGAGCCTTCTGAGGGGTTTAAACTTCTTTCTTCAAGTGACAGTGCAGCCTCATTTGTGGCAAAAATGTATGCTGGATCAAATGTAACATTAATGGATGTAACAAGAACTGTAACTTGTGTTAAAGAACTTGTGGAAACAACTGTAGCTACATTACAAAATTCGGTTTCATCAGTGTTCAATAATCTGGAGGTACCACATGACCATGAACTTGTGCAACCATTAATGGAACAGTTTGAAAGTGCCAAACACATGTTTGATGACATAGACACTCCTTTTAAAATGAATACACATTTTTCAGAAAAATTTCATCTTGTCAAGCCAAAGGAACTTTTCCTTGGTCACAGGGCAGATACTGTACGGAAACAGGGACAAATGAAGCAGGTTTTGGCACCAGACACTTGTCAGTATGTACCAATACTTGAAACAATCAAATTTCTATTTAGTAATGAAAAATGCAAAATGTCTACTTAAAAACAAGAAAAGGAATGACAACATGATGCGAGACTATAGTGATGGGTGTCAATTCTCTACTCATCCACTATTCCAACTGTATCCAGAATCCCTGCAAATTCAGTTGTATTATGATGATGTTGAGACAACAAATCCTCTGGGCTCCAAAACAAAAATCCATAAAATGGGTGCTGTATACTTCACTCTACAGAATTTACCCCCAGAATGCAATTCATCCCTAGCTCACATTCACTTATGTGTGTTATTTAATTCAATCGACAGGGAAAAATATGGGCTTGGTAAGATACTAGAGCCACTTCTTGAGGACATCAGAGTCCTTGAAAACTCTGGTATAGAAGTTGAAGTTAATGGACAAACTCAAAAGCTGCATGGAACACTTTCAATTTTGACAGCAGATAATTTGGCAATACATTCATTGTGTGGCTATGTGGAAAGCTTTTCTGCAAACAAATGTTGCCAGTTTTGTTTGATCGATAAGCAGGAAATACAGTCAGTGTTTGATGAAGACAATGTCGAAAAACGTAACAGGGAGAACTATGAGCAACATGTAAGGTTCTGCGATCCAAGCTCAACTGGTGTTAAAGGGAACTCTTGTTTGAACAGTCTGCAATATTTCCATGTAACAGAAAATACATGTGTGGACATAATGCATGATGTACTGGAGGGTGTGGCTCCTTTGGAAGTGAAGCTGTTGTTGCGCCACTTCATTTATGAAGAGAAGCTTTTCACATTAGAGCAACTTAATCAAAGGATTGCTGGTTTTGACTATGGTTACATGAATGAGAAAAACAAACCAAGTGCCATTATCAATTTGAGATCTTCTGAAAATGCTGTCAGGCAAACTGCTTCCCAAATGTGGTGTCTCTTGCAAGTTTTACCATTTTTAGTGGGAGATTTCATTAATAGGGAAGACCAGTTTTGGCATCTGTTCATTTTGTTGAGGGAAATCTGCAGCATTATCTTTGCACCTGTTGTAAGTGTTGGGCTTGCTGTGTTTCTTAAACAGCTCATCATAGATCACCATACGCTTTACAAGAAGTTGTTTTGCCAAAATCTAATTCCAAAGCACCATTTTATGATACACTATCCAAGAATGCTGTGTTTGTTTGGACCTATTTCTCACTTGTGGTGTATGAGATTTGAGTCAAAGCATAATCCAATGAAAAGGCAAGCGCATGTGGTATGCAATTTCAAAAATATTGCCAAAACTCTTGCTTCATAAACATCAGGTTCAACAAATGTACAATTTCAAGCTTGGTGACCCGTTTTGTAAAAAATACAGTGTTGACAATGCCTTTCCTGTGAACATTGGTGCTTTAAAGAAAGCTGCTGTTATACTTGAGGGACTTAAATCAGCCCTGCACACTGATTTCACAATGAGTAGCATCATTTATGTTACACATTCGCTGACTGTAAATGGCCACACGTACAGGACTGGATCGGTGCTGCCATTAAAGACACAGCATCACGGGGAGCACTTATTTGGAGAGATCATTCATGTTTTACCACAGGGAGGGGTATTCTTCTTCCTCATTAGAGTACTTGAAGTTAAGTACTTTGACGAGCATTTCTATGCATATGTTGTGCAAAAAACAAAAGACTTTGAAATGATCAATGTAGAGGATGTTGCAGATGTTAGGCCTCTTGACATTATGTCAAATTTTAGCACTGAAGAGCTCTATCTCAATCCGAGGTATAAGATTTTGTAGGTGCTTCTGTTGATGGTGATGTCATGTTCAGAATTTACTTGAATTGAATTTTATGTATATTTTATTACAATATTGTAATTGTTTATATTTATCAAATATTTAATGCTGTTTATATTTATTACAATATTTAATTGTTTATATTTATTAAGATGTAATTGGTTATATTGTATTACAATGATTGTAATGTGGTTATATTTATTACAATATTAAAATTAAAATTATAGTTATTTTAATGATTAAGTGATATTTATTAAATATTTAATTTTATATTTAAAATGAATGTAATGTGTTATATTATTATTACAGATGATTGTAATGCTGGTTATATTATTACAGATATTGTAATTTTATTTATTACAATATTTAATGTAAAAATAATTAATGTGTTATATTGTATTACAAATTGTAATGCCTGTTTATATTGTATTAACAGATGATTGTAATGCCTGGTTATATTGTATTTCAAATGAATGTAATGCCTGGTTATATTATTACAGATGATTGTAATGCTGTTTATATTAAGATGTATGTATTTATAAATGAATGTAATGTGGTTTATTGTATTACAGATGATTGTAATGCCGTTTATATTGTATTACAGATGATTGTAATGCCTGGTTATATTGTATTACAGATGATTGTAATGCCTGGTTATATTGTATTACAGATGATGTAATCTGGTTATATTGTATTACAATGATTGTAATGCTGGTTATATTGTATTACAATGTTGAATGCCTGGTATATTAAAATAATGTAATGCCTGGTTATATTGTATTACAGATGATTGTAATGCCTGTTTATATTGTATTTCAAATGAATGTAATGCCTGGTTATATTGTATTACAGATGATTGTAATGCCTGGTTATATTGTATTACAGATGATTGTAATGCCTGGTTATATTGTATTTCAAATGAATGTAATGCCTGGTTATATTGTATTACAGATGATTGTAATGCCTGGTTATATTGTATTACAGATGATTGTAATGCCTGGTTATATTGTATTTCAAATGAATGTAATGCCTGGTTATATTGTATTTCAAATGAATGTAATGCCTTTTAAGTTTTGAAAAAATGTGCTTTTTAAAAGGGTTTCAAATGAAATCTTAAATAAATGACTAATTAATGTATTTTTGCTTCATTATTTTTATATTAAAGGAAACAATAATTAATTTACACACAACTAACACTTTTATGTGTGTATCTGGTGTACACATGATTTACACACAATGTGTAGAACTAACACATTCATGTGTTAAGCTGCATAACACAGCAAATGTGTAAAAGTGGTTTACACATTTGCTGTGTTGAATTTAACACAACATGTGTTGTCCCTGAGCACACTCTGTAGATGTGTTAAAATTCAACACATGTTGTGTCATTTTTAACACATCACTTCTTAGAGTGCACTGCTAAGGAGAGGCAACAAGCAGAAGAGATTTGTTTGGGCCAAGAAACACAAGGAATGGACATTAGACCAGTGGAAATCTGGGCTTTGGTCTGATGAGTCCAAATTTGAGATCTTTGGTTCCAACCGCCGTGTCTTTGTGCGACGCAGAAAAGGTGAACGGATGGATTCTACATGCCTGGTTCCCACCGTGAAGCATGGAGGAGGAGGTGTGAGGTGTGTGATGTGTGTTTGGGTGCTGCTGGTGACACTGTTGGGGATTTATTCAAAATTGAAGGCATACTGAACCAGCATGGCTACCACAGCATCCTGCAGCGACATGCCATCCCATCCCGTTTGCGTTTAGTTGGACCATCATTTATTTTTCAACAGGACAATGACCCCAAACACACCTCCAGGCTGTGTAAGGGATATTTGACCAAGAAGGGGAGTGATAGAGTGCTGCGCCAGATGACCTGGCCTCCACATTCACCGGACCTGAACCCAATCGAGATGGTTTGGGGTGAGCTGGACCGCAGAGTGAAGGCAAAAGGGCCAACAAGTGCTAAGCATCTCTGGGAACTCCTTCAAGACTGTTGGAAAACCATTTCAGGTGACTACCTCTTGAAGCTCATCAAGAGAATGCCAAGAGTGTGCAAAGCAGTAATCAGAGCAAAGGGTGGCTACTTTGAAGAAACTAGAATATAAGACATGTTTTCAGTTATTTCACACTTTTTTGTTAAGTACATAATTCCATATGTGTTCATTCATAGTTTTGATGCCTTCAGTGAGAATCTACAATGTAAATAGCCATGAAAATAAAGGAAATGCATTGAATGAGAAGGTGTGTCCAACCTTTTGGCCTGTACTGTATTTGCTGAAAAAAAAGTGCCTTAACTGTCCTGTTAAGCATAACTTATTATAGCAACAGTCCACATTTCCCATCATGCCTATTGAGTAGTTTAAGTGTTCTGTTTCATGTCCCAAAACCCAGATGTTGCTTTTTGGCAAGTAATAGAACAGCTACAACAGACTGGTAAGTTCAGATAAGTACATCACTTTACTGTATTACAGCCTTTAAAATTAGTAAAAGACAACACTTATGTCATATCACAATATTACAATATCCAAAATCTCTAGTCTCATATCACGATATCAAAATAATATCAATACATTGCCCAGCCCTTTTACGTTTCATGTCCCAAAACGCAGATGTTGCTTTTTGTTGTTGGTAATTGCCATTTTAGAGCTTGTTCTAATTGTAACCATCAGTGAGGTGGCTGTTACGTTTCTTAAACCCAGCTGTATGTTGTTACTGTGTTTCTGAGTTCTTGTTCGCTGTGATGACTGTGATGTCATTAAAGGCGTGACATCACTAAAGGTCCTGACACACCAAGCCGACAGCCGACGATTACTGCAGACGGCAGCCACCTGTGGCGTCGCTTCTCGTCGGCCCTCGTTGCCTTTGTCTTGGCCAAAATGTATCACTGGAACACACCACACAGACTACAGCTGACAGACAAGTACCACGTCTCCCTACCCAAAGAAGTCTCCCTATAGTTGGAGCGGAGTGGAGCGACCGAACAGCCGGCTGCTGGCTTGTTGGCTAAGGTTAGTTTGCTAATTTCACCCAACCAACATGGCTTCATCATACACCTGTTACCGAAAATTTGCAAAACTAAAATGTCACTCCTCTGGCAGCAAATAATGATGTATATCTCGTTGTATGTTATATCTTACGGACATAATATAACATACTAGGGCTGGAACTAACAATTATTTTAATAATCGATTAATCTGTCGATTATTTTTTCGATGAATCGGATAAAAAAAGGATTAATTAAAGTAAAGGTAAGTAACACAAAGAGCAGAGACAGACACACTGGAGCTTCTTGGACGGCCTAGCAGACAACATGCCTAAACCCTCATCACACACACACACACACACACACACACACACACACACACACACACACACACACACACACACACACACACACTTCACTTCACTTGAAGCTTATTCATTAAATGATTACCATCATTGTAGTAATGTGCAAGTTAAGTTCATTTATAAACCACATTTAAACACAGCTGAAGATGACCAAGTACAACACACACAAATATATTTGTCAATGACAGATTGAAAAATGAATGGGCCAAAAAAAACAGCCCTGCTTTACTATCCTCCTGTTATTAACGAGCTAACGCTAACTCGTCACGCTCGGCGTCAATTCACATACAATCACAAGGTAATGTAAGTCAATGGAGGCCAAACGGTGTAGATAAACACGCTAAAAGGCGATTATGCGTCTTGATAACACGCCAAAATGGCGTACTAATTGGCGTGTCACACGTACGCCACTTATTGAGATCATTCTGGTTTTAATGTTGTTTAAATGTAGGATATTATTTGGCTATTTGAGGGATGCACTGGTCTAACTTTTTCATTCCTGATACGCGATGCAACACTGGAGCTCTGGGTATCAAGGACAGAGCAGATGCCAGAGTTTAATAAATGTATTGATTTTATGCTAACCAGTAGAACAGACATTTGTTAATATGTTAATATATAATTAGAAGTATCGTCCATTAGCAGCCTGGGCTGATAAATCCAACTTGTATCACCAGCAGTATTTGGAAATAGTGTTACTAGTTTTACTTCTACTATCTTAATAACAAGCCTGTTTTCTGAACTAAACAGCTTTGGAGTAGCTTAGCTCTTTTATCAGGTACACTCTTTAACTTTAACATGTTGCTGTAGCTTAGCTTGCTCCGTTTCTCTGTGGGCTAATGTTAGCTCCATTAATGTATTATAACCATAGAGAGTATATAAGAGAATAACCAGTAGGTTAGCTCCCTAAAGTTCCCCAGTAGCTTGCCTAACATATGAGAAGGTGATGAATATATATTCTATATGCCATGAGAGGAAGAGAGGGACTTGGTGCCTGAGTAGAGCTGAACTTTAGTCTCCATCCTAACGTTGAAAGTGTAAATATGATCAGCTGGTGATGAACGGTACTTATCACCGGGGGGGTCAGCTGCCCGTCCTCTTTAAACGGTACCGTTGTGTTCCTGTTGGGAGTCCAAAGCGAGCTAAACTCTGTCGGACCAGTTCTATCTCCACAGCAACAACAACAGCCCGCCTAGCACGAGAGGAGAACACGGTGTGTTGGTGCTCCACGTGGATTTACGTTTCCTAGGACGGGGACGGCATGTCCCGCCCTATTCTGCCTTACTCCGCTCTGATTGGCTTAGCATTGCGTTCTCTCAGCAACCCTAACCAATCACACTCCTCATGCCTTAACATAGCCAATCCGACCAATGAAGGCAACGTGTACTAGCCAATCAGAGGCAGAGTAGGGCGGGACATAAAACACACACACACACACACACACACACACACACACACACACACACACACACACACACACACACCTATGATATTATGAATGAATAAACTGCTCTGGGAACTTAAACCCACATAAGTTATTGGATAGATAGATTTATTGATCCCAAAAATGGGAAATTACCATGTTCTGTGTCACATACAGCAGCTAAATATCAGACAGACTTTATAATTGAGCCTAAATATTATTCTATGAATGTGTCAAATGCAAACTGCCTGAGAGACTGAGACCAAACCTCTTCTTTTAGTTCATTTATTAAAGGGATAACCAGGGAATCATCTCATTTCAACACAATAATACAGAAAATACTGAACACACACACACACACACACACACACACACACACACACACACACACACACACACACACACACACACCTCCCAGGCCTAATTACTCCTATCTTTAACGTGGATCAGATATCAGATATGAACGGTCTTTTTGGGCTTCCTTGGCTTCTTCTTCTTCTTCAGTCCTTTCTGTTTGCTCGGTTTGTTGGGGTCCACCATCTCTCCCTTGAAGGAGCCCGAGCTTCTGCCCGACCTCGGCTGCGTTCCCGAGAACTTCTTCGGGGACTTGAAGCCTCCCCGAGCGCCTCCTCCTCCTCTCTCCTGTCCCGGGCCCTTCGCCGGGCCCTTGCCGGGCCTCCCCGCGGCACCTTTTCCGTCCGTTTTCTTCTTCTGCTTCTCCTTCTTCACGGACCTCTTCACCCGGATGGCCCTGGCCTCCAGCTGGCTGCCGTCCAGCTCCAGCGCCAGCTGCACCGAGTCGGCGCTCTGCGGGACAAACGCCAACGTGATTTAATGTGATCTACAGTCCAGGCCAAAAGTTTGGACACACCTTCTCATTCAATGCGTTTCCTTTTTATTTTCATGACTATTTACATTGTAGATTCTCACTGAAGGCATCAAAACTATGAATGAACACATATGGAATTATGTACTTAACAAAAAAGTGTGAAATAACTGAAAACATGTCTTATATTTTAGATTCTTCAAAGTAGCCACCCTTTGCTTTTTTTATTAATAAGGGAAATAATTCCACTAATTAACCCTGACAAAGCACACCTGTGAAGGTAAAACCATTTCAGGTGACTACCTCATGAAGCTCATTGAGAGAACACCAAGGGTTTGCAGAGTTATCAAAAACTGATTATGCGTTGAATTATGCGATCGCATAATCACGTTCTTCTGGAGGGACTGGCCAGTAATATACAAACTTAATTTTCAGCCAATTTTGGCAGCCCTGGTCAGTCTGATTGGTTGGAAGAGAGGGTGGTTGTTGTGGTTGTTGTGTTTGTTGTGGTTATTGTGGTTGTTGTGGTTGTTGTGATTGTTGTGGTTGTTGTGATTGTTGTGATTGTTGTGATTGTTGTGGTTGTTGTGATTGTTGTGATTGTTGTGGTTGTTGTGATTGTTGTGTTTGTTGTGGTTATTGTGATTGTTGTGGTTATTGTGGTTGTTGTGGTTGTTGTGGTTGTTGTGATTGTTGTGATTGTTGTGGTTGTTGTGATTGTTGTGGTTGTTGTGATTGTTGTGATTATTGTGGTTGTTGTGATTGTTGTGATTGTTGTGGTATTGTGGTTGTTGTGATTGTTGTGGTTGTTGTGATTTGTGATTGTTGTGATTGTTGTGATTGTTGTGATTGTTGTGATTGTTGTGGTTGTTGTGATTGTTGTGATTGTTGTGATTGTTGTGTTTGTTGTGGTTATTGTGATTGTTGTGGTTGTTGTGGTTGTTGTGATTGTTGTGGTTGTTGTGATTGTTGTGTTGTTGATTGTTGTGATTGTTGTGGTTGTTGTGATTGTTGTGGTTGTTGTGGTTGTTGTGGTTGTTGTGATTGTTGTGGTTGTTGTGATTGTTGTGGTTGTTGTGGTTGTTGTGGTTGTTGTGGTTGTTGTGATTGTTGTGGTTGTTGTGATTGTTGTGGTTGTTGTGATTGTTGTGGTTGTTGTGGTTGTTGTGGTTGTTGTGATTGTTGTGGTTGTTGTGGTTGTTGTGATTGTTGTGATTGTTGTGATTGTTGCGGTTGTTGTGATTGTTGTGATTGTTGTGGTTGTTGTGGTTGTTGTGATTGTTGTGATTGTTGTGATTGTTGTGGTTGTTGTGGTTGTTGTGATTGTTGTGATTGTTGTGGTTGTTGTGATTGTTGTGATTGTTGTGGTTGTTGTGGTTGTTGTGATTGTTGTGGTTGTTGTGATTGTTGTGGTTGTTGTGATTGTTGTGGTTGTTGTGGTTGTTGTGGTTGTTGTGTTTGTTGTGGTTGTTGTGGTTGTTGTGGTTGTTGTGGTTGTTGTGATTGTTGTGATTGTTGTGTTGATATGGACCCCCCCAGACTCATCTTCCAGGGCGGGGGGACAGCCTGCCAGATGTGTTTGAGGGAAGCAGCATCAAAGTTCTCGTACCTCGAACAGGACGTAGCCGAAGCCTTTGCCCAGTCCTGAGTTCTGGTCCCGGACCAGTCGCACAGCCTCCACCGGGCCGCACTTCTCAAAGTGGCGCCGGAAGGTCAGCTCCTTGATCTCTGAGGACGGAAAGACAGACAGACAGACAGACAGACAGACACACACAGAGACACACACACACACACACACACACACACACACACACAGAGACACACACACACACACACACACACAGACACAGATACACACACACACACACACAGACACGAACACACACACACACACACATACAGAAACGCACACACAGACAGACAGACAGACACACAGAGACACAGACACACACACACACATAGAAACACACACACACACACACAGAGACACACACACACAGAGACACACACACACACACACAGACACAGACACACACACACACACACATACAGAAACGCACACACAGACAGACAGACAGACACACAGAGACACAGACACACACACACACATAGAAACACACACACATACAGACACACGCACAGACAGACAGACAGACACACACACACACACACACACAGACACACATAGAAACGCACACACAGACAGACAGAAAACACACACATACAGACACACACACAGAGACACACACACACACACAGACAGACAGACAGACAGACAGACAGACAGACAGACAGACAGACAGGTTAACTTCTGCTCTACATCCCGACCATCATCGATGTTAAAGCAGCAGAGAGTCTCACCAAACGACAGGTTCCCCACGAACACGGAGCGCTTGTGGTCGTGCTGTAAGACAGAGACAACGTCACCAAACACGCTCTGACATCACCACACCTTAGTCCTCTTATAAAACCCCAAAAATCAGACGGGCCGGGACGCCTGGAGACTCACCGCCGAGCTGTCCGTCACTCGGTCCACCCGGATGTGGTAGTCTTTCTCGATCTCCATGCCGTTCCTGTCGGCAGAGACAAACACAGGGACACGCTGGTTGATAGGGGGACGCACAGCGACGGACGCGGAGCGTTTGGGGAGAAGCAGTGGCAGCAAAAACTGTCCTGTCCTGTTAGCAGTGTCCATAGGAGTCACAGGACAGTGTCTGGGTGTCCCGGGACAGTCATAGGAGTCACAGGACAGTGTCTGACTGTCCCGGGACAGTGTCTGGGTGTCACAGGACGGTGTCTGACTGTCCTGGGACAGTCATAGGAATCACAGGACAGTGTCTGACTGTCCCGGGACAGTGTCTGGGTGTCCCGGGACAGTCATAGGAGTCACAGGACAGTGTCTGACTGTCCCAGGACAGTCATAGGAGTCACAGGACAGTGTCTGGGTGTCCCGGGACAGTCATGGGAGTCACAGGACAGTGTCTGGGTTTCAGAGGACAGTGTCTGACTGTCCCAGGACAGTCATAGGAATCACAGGACAGTGTCTGGGTGTCCCGGGACAGTCATAGGAATCACAGGACAGTGTCTGGGTGTCCCGGGACAGTCATAGGAATCACAGGACAGTGTCTGGGTGTCCCGGGACAGTCATAGGAGTCACAGGACAGTGTCTGGGTGTCACAGGACAGTCATAGGAGTCACAGGACAGTGTCTGACTGTCCCGGGACAGTGTCTGACTGTCCCGGGACAGTGTCTGGGTGTCCCGGGACAGTCATAGGAATCACAGGACAGTGTATGGGTGTCACAGGACAGTCATAGGAGTCACAGGACAGTGTCTGACTGTCCCGGGACAGTGTCTGGGTGTCCCGGGACAGTGTCTGACTGTCCCAGGACTGTCATGGGAATCTCAGGATAGTGTCTGACTGTCCCGGGACAGTCATGGGAATCTCAGGACAGTGTCTGAGTGTCACAGGACTGTCATGGGAATCTCAGGATAGTGTCTGACTGTCCTGGGACAGTCATAGGAGTCTCAGGACAGTGTCTGAGTGTCACAGGACGGTGTCTGACTGTCCCGGGACAGTCCTCAGGACACTACTAACAGGACAGGACAGTTTTAGCTGCCACTGCTGCTGCGTTTTGTGGGAAAGATTTCCATGTCTGACCTCTCTAGCGCCCTGGAGACCCCGTCCTCGTCTTTGAACACCACGTAGGCGTTCATGCTCTGCTTTTTGGGATGGACTTTACGCCTGTGGAGAAAAGTAAACAAACAAACAATGCTGAGTCACACAGAAGAGGAGACGGCGCGGCCACACGGGGGCCAACGTTTGGGCAGGCTGGAGCAGAGCGGTCAGACACTCACTGGATAGCGGCTACTTTGCGGGACATGGCGGGATCCTCTCGGACCTGCGGGGGGGGGACAACACACAGAGCAGGTCAGCAGGTTACTCTTACTCGGTAGGTCTCTGGACCAGCTGACGGATGGGATGTTTGCGTGTTGTCATAGTAACCGCTTGCTGGGATGTTTGTGTGTTGTCGTAGTGTTCTTACCACAGATCGAAAGCGGACCGACTCGATGGATCCTTTGTCCCTGAAGAGGCTCTGCAGCGTCTGAAACAGGACCAACACACATCAGGCTCTCCTGTCTGTCTGTCTGTCTCTCTTTCTGTGTGTGTCTCTCTCTCTCTGTGTGTGTGTGTCACACAGACACACACAGGTTTGTTTCACTATCTTTGTGGGGACCTGTCATTGACATAATGCATTCCCTAGTCCCTTACCCTAACCTTAACCATCACAACTAAATGCCTAACCTTAACCCTTACCCTCACCTTAACCATCACAACTAAATGCCTAACCTTAACCCTTACCCTCACCTTAACCATCACAACTAAATGCCTAATCTTAACCCTTACCCTCACCCTAACCATAACCTAATTCTAACCCTAATCCTAAAACCAAGTCTTAACCCTCAAACAGCCCTTTAAACTTGGGGGGGTTCAGCATTTTGGCCCCACAAAGCTGTCGGGACCCCACAAGTATACTGGACTCCCGGTTTTTGGACCCCATGAATATAGTTAAACAAGAACACACACACACACACACACACACACACACACACACACACACACACACACACACACACACACACACACACACACACACACACACACACCTCAACAATCCAACGTTAGAAGTGAGTTGATTAAATGTTTTTGCCAATCGTTCCTGGCCTCTGACTTGGGGGGTGTGTGTGTGTGTGTGTGTGTGTGTGTGTGTCTGTGTGCGCGCTCCTGTCCCGTGTGTGTGTACCTTCCTGGTGCAGCTGATGGGCAGGTTTCCCACGAACACCGTCCTCTTCCTCTTCCTCTCCTCCTCCTCTTTCCTGGCCTTCAGCCTCTGCCTCTTCATCACCCACTGCTCGGCATCGAGCTCTCCGCCCGGCTCCTCCTCCGCTTTCCTCTTGCTGCTCTTCCTCTTCTTCTTCCCTGGCCCTCCCTCCTCCTCGTCGGCATTCTGTAAACTGATCTCCCTGAGACCAGCGCAGGAAAGAGAGGGAGAGAGAGAGAGAGAGAGAGAGAGAGAGAGAGAGAAACCAGACGGACGGATGGTAAAGAGTCCCAAGAGTTAAGTAGACATCCAAGAAAAAGAGCTGCCGTGATACGAGGCTCATTTAGTTGACCAACCCTTCCAAGAATTACAATAACGGTAGTCTCATATGCAAGGAGGAAGAAACAAAAGGAAGAGAAAAGAAAGAAACCATGAGCAGCTCTGTGGATTTATGAATGGACGGATGGAGCGAACGTCTACATCTTATAACTTATTCCCTGTTATATATTGCTCTGTTAAGATTTAATAATAAGCTATTGCACTGTTCACTTTTGCACCACCACCACTGCACACACACTACCAGAGCACCTTATCAGGGTCATTGCATCACATGGTCAGTCCAGAGCAGACCTCTGTCATCACTTCACAGATTAATAACTCTTTACATTTCTGGAAGTGATTTTTATGTATGTGAGATATATCTGTGTAAGTGTGTTTGTTGTGTTTTTGTTGTTGTAAGCTACTGGATGCTAAGGGGGGGAATCGATACAGCGTAGTATCGCGATATTTTCCGTGGCGATACAGTATCGATACACAGACGCCAAGTATCGATCTTTTATTATATTATATTATATGTGTTGGTCAGTCTGTCCGCTTGACAATCCCCATTTTGCAGCAATACAATTGAAGTGAGATGAACAAACAGAGAAATGTATCTTTTTAGATAAAACAGATGTTGACAAAGTTTCCTTTTGGGGACATCATTTGAAATTGGGAAAAATTTGAAGTTGGAAAAAAGGTAATGCATTGCAATATATCGCAGAATATTGCAATATGTTTAAAAATCGCAATAATATGGTATCGTGACATAAGTATCGAGATGATATCGTATCGTGAGACCTCTGGTGATTCCCACCCCTACTGGATGCCTAAACTTTCCCTCAGGATGAATAAAGTATCTATCTATCTATCTATCTATCTATCTATCTATCTATCTATCTATCTCCGTTTCTAAACTCTGCACCTGTTTTCCAGCTTCTGGTCGGCTTCGGTTTTCTCTTTCAGCAGCTTCTTCTTCTTCTGAGGCTGACCTTTGACCTCTGGAGTTTGCTTCTGGGGCTCTGTTGTTTCTGGGCTCTTCTTAACAAGCTGCAATGAGAACAACAAAACCACACAGGACATGTTAAAGAACCAGTCTGGTTAGATTCTGTATTTCTCCTAGTCTCAGACCTAGCTCAATCTTTTAAGATTGAACATTAGTCTGGGGAGTCTGCTCTGGATTTTCTACTGCACAAGAGGTGGAGCTTAGATCGGACCCAAAAAAATCAAGCCTGATCCTATCCGAGCCCGGCCCGGCCCGACACATTTACTGGGATTATGAGCCCGAGCCCGATTTAAACCCGACAATGTTTTAATACGTGGGCCGTTATAACTGACGTTCTCAACTACAATTCATAGTTGTTAACTACAGAATTCTGTTTAGGATTATCTTAATGAATAATGCAACAAGGACGAAGCATGTAAACTGCGCTGTTCGTTTATTCAGACTGGAACGGATCCGAATGAAGAAACGTAAAAAAAAAAAACCTTGACCCTCGCTCTCTCAGCTGAATCGTGAGGGTAACCGATCAACGCAGCAACATAATCACAGCCCTGGAACCATACAGGAGACTGTCTGGTCTCCATCACCTAATTAATACTGTCCTTCACCACGGTCTGCAGGCTGAAGCACTGGCCGCACTACCCAGAGCTATGTGTGTGTGTGTGTGTGTGTGTGTGTGTGTGTGTGTGTATGTGTGTGTGTGTGTGTGTGTGTGTGTGTGTATGTGTGTGTGTTACCTTGGGAGCAGGCTGGAACAGCAGAGGTCCAGCTGGCGCGGTGCTGCTGAACAGAGACGACAGCGACCCGGAGGCTGCAGACTTCTCCTGGAACAAACTGCCACACACCTGACCAATCACGTAGCCGGCTGCCGGTTGCCCCGACGACGCCTCCTCACTGAGGACAAGACAAACCGCGTGAAGGCGTCACATTGGACTCTGGGTAATTATTTCACTTACAAACCAAACTATCAACTACGGCTGCACCACATGAGGAGAATATCGGACTGTGTGATTATGTTGACCGATGATTCCCGATACTGGAGGGAAATTATCGTGTTTGTATCATTATTCTCATTTAAAGTATTCAAATTAAAATGATTATGGTGTGATTTTAGGTGAAGATCTGCACCAAACAAAGAGGGTTTATTCAATCTGTAGGACACTTCATCCAGAAATGATGTGTCTTTAACAATAAAAACAATTATTTCACCTTTACATGTGTCTCTCTCTCCCTCTCTGTCTCTCTCTGTGTCTCTGTCTCTCTCTCTGTGTCTCTCTCTCTCTGTCTCTCTCTCTCTCTCTGTCTCTCTCTCTCTCTCTCTCTCTCTCTCTGTCTTTTTCTCTCTCTCTGTGTCTCTCTCTCTGTGTCTTCCTCTGTGTCTCTCTCTCTCTCTGTCTCTCTCTCTCTGTGTCTCTCTCTCTCTCTCTCTCTCTGTCTCTCTCTCTCTCTCTCTGTGTCTCTCTCTCTGTGTCTCTCTCTCTGTGTCTCTCTCTCTCTCTGTGTCTCTCTCTCTCTGTGTCTCTCTCCCTTCATTTCCCTACAATCAAACAACCAACTGATTAACAGAGAAAACAATCAGCAGATAAACCCAGAATAAAGAAATAATCATCAGATAATAATTCACCTCAAACAACTCCAGAAGTAAACTTACAATAAAGCCTGAAGAATAACAATCTAATGACAGTGTGTGTGTGTGTGTGTGTGTATATATATATATATATATATATATATATATATATATATATATATATATATATATATATATATATATATATAATGTAATATGTATGTAATAGTACAACAGTCACACATGTTTAAACTTGTTATACTTTAACTACTGATGAGACTGATACAGACTTTTACTGAAGTAACATTTTCAATGCAGGACTTTTAACTTGTAACAGAGTATGTTAACAGTGTGGTATTAGTACTTGTACTGCAGTAATCTGAATACTTCTCCCAGCGCTGCTCGGATTAAACAGTTTAACGTTAGTTAATGATAACCAAAGACACTCTGTCCACCTCCAGCCCGTCCTTAGTCCATCTGTCCTCAGACTGTCTTCATTCACATTCATTTAGTGTGTAAACAAACCTCTTCTGCTCGCTCTTCTTCATGCTGTCTTCCAGATTGTTCCAGCGTCACTTCCGGTGTCTTCTATATATTGAAACTACTAATTTATCAGGTTAACTGCAGTTTTTACATGTATTTTTACAACTTTAAACTCTCTACATAACACTAGAGATAAACACACGTCCACACGTTTTCCCCCCAGCACACAGCGCGTTCCACTGCGAAGTATCTCCCACCGGGAACGCGGCCACAGCGGCACAATGGTTCCTTTTTTTTAATATGCCTCGATTAACGTTGATTTAACACCAAACGAACTGGACACTTTAGTTATAAAAAAAAAAAAAGAGTGAGAATTAAACTTGAAGATAGAGCGCATAAAACTACATTGTATATCTAAGGGATTAGGTTTTGTTTTGAAATGTTCTGAGAAGTGAGTGCAACTTCGAAATGTGTCACTTCCGGTGACGCAGAGACGTCAGTTGTTTTGGGTCGTTGCGTTGGTAGCTTAGAAGCTAAAAAACACCTTAAAAGCTACATTTGAAAAACGCCAACGGTAATTTTTTATCTGTATGTGTTATTTATATTATATATCTGTTTATATGTCAGTTATGTTTCTCATTGTGGCGGTTATTTGTAGGAAAACGGTTAGCTAACGTCACGCTAACGTCGTGTTGTGGTGTGTTAAAAAGGTGGCTTCGATGGGAGTGGACCAGACGGAACTGGGGCTGCCGGCGGACCCGGTGGGCCGGCGGGTGTCCTGCGACGGGGAGCGGGCCACGGTGCGGTATGTGGGCCCGGTGCCACCGACAGCAGGTGAGAAAGAACCGGGCGTTTCTCCCTCAGTCCCCCTGTTAGTATCCATAACTAGTTAGGTCAGTGGGAAGTAAGCAGTGGTGTAGTCTAATCTACTGTAGTGGGTATACTGTACTGTACTGTACTGTACTGTATGGGCCTGTACTCAGTGGTGTAGTCTAATCTACTGTAGTGGGTATACTGTACTGTACTGTATGTATGGGCCTGTACTCAGTGGTGTAGTCTAATGTACTGTAGTGGGTATACTGTACTGTACTGTATGTATGGGCCTGTACTCAGTGGTGTAGTCTAATGTATTGTAGTGGGTATACTGTACTGTACTGTATGTATGGGCCTGTACTCAGTGGTGTAGTCTAATGTATTGTAGTGGGTATACTGTACTGTACTGTATGTATGGGCCTGTACTCAGTGGTGTAGTCTAATGTATTGTAGTGGGTATACTATACTGTACTGTATGTATGGGCCTGTACTCAGTGGTGTAGTCTAATGTACTGTAGCTAGTGGGTATACTGTACTGTACTGTATGGGCCTGTACTCAGTGGTGTAGTCTAATGTACTGTAGTGGGTATACTGTACTGTACTGTATTGTATTGTAGCGACCGGCTGCCAATCACCTACGTATGTCCCCCTGCAAGCTGAGGTTGGCAGCCTGGTGAGAGGGGGGCGGTTCCCGGGGGGGTATATAGCCAACGGAGAGAGGAAGTTCGCTCTCTTGGGGAGTTCCGGCCAACTCTCGGCCCTCTCTGTGTGTTGTAATACCTGTAGCTTTTGTTGGTAGCTAATAAAGGAGTTAACTAGACTCTGACCCGTGTATGATTCATTACATTGGTGTCAGAAGTAAAGCAACGGAAAGGTTAGTGACGCCCGAGGGTGCGCCCCGCACTGTTAGCTAGCTAGCGACCAGTTTAGTTAGCTTAGGTTAGCGTTAGCTGGACCGCGCGGCCACGAGCGCAGGGAGATATGCTCTCATCCGTTAAGACAGCGGGGAGACGGCGACACGGGACGTAGCCTCCGGATGGACATTTGGTGGCCTGAGTGAGGAGCTACCGTGGTGGAGGACAGCAGAGCCCACCTTCGGGGCACGCGGGGAGCCGGCGGCTTCCGAGGCTGGCTTCGGGGGACAAGGACATGCAGGCTTTGCTGCTTGCAAGCTAAAGTCGGAGGGGGACGCGGAAGCCTACGCGTCACCGGGCGCGGAAGCCGGATGTAAACAAAGATGGCGGCGCCTGTCCCAGGATAACAGCGGTGACAGCTAGCTCCGTGAAAACCCCGGGCACCACGGGAAGGTGAGCTGGGCAGCTTTTCACGCACACCGAACTGCTCGCGTAAGTCACAGAACTGGTCACAAGAGACTAAAGCGCTGGAAGTTTGGCTATGTGCCTCACCGGACGAGGCTTTAGCATGCCTGCTGCTGTTGGATGCAGAGGACAGACAGCGGTATCGTTGCACTGGTGGGCGCCGCTCCAGCGACGGTTTGGGAACTTTACAGGGGCAGAGCTCCTCCGTAATGAACTGAATAACAGATACAGAAGACATGGGGAACCGCTACGGCAATTGGCTAATGACATTGAGAGCCTCACCCGCAGAGCATACAGCGGCATGCCCCCGGCGGTGCAAAGCGAGCTAGCCCGCGACCGATTCATGCAAGCCCTCTCACCACCCGAGCTACGTGTGGAGGTACAGCTGACACATCCACAGTCCCTGAGTGAGGCGTTGGAGAGGGCGTCCGAGAGGGAGACAGCACGTGCCTACGTCATGATGCCCACACCGGAGCACAACAGCCCCCATGCCAGGGCAGCAGCTGAGGTCCCACAAACGCCAGCATGGGTAGCGGAGCTGACAGAGCTGGTGCGGTCAGCCTCCCTGGGCACTCAACGGCGCCCCGACCGCACTGCCAGACTGTGCTGGGGTTGCGGGAAACCCGGACACCTGGTACGCTCGTGCCCGAAAACACCCAGACACCAGGGAAACGACTCGGGGTCTGTGTAGAGGGGACTACGCGGACCACGACCCAAAGTTCCCCACGTACACCCTCAAGCACGGCCAGCCAGGAGGTGGTTGCGGTGGTGGGCCGGACTTCGATTGGGGACCTCTGCCACATCCCAGTCACTGTGGAGGGAGTGGAATGTGTGGCGCTGGTTGACACCGGCTCTACAGTGACATTAGTACGGCCCGATGTCCTCCCTGTTCAAACCGTCTTGGAGCCAACAGCAGTCCACCTGCGGACAGTGACCGGGGAATTGTCACCCATGAAAGGCAAAGGGACTCTGACAATTGTGGTGGGCGGTAAAACGGTGCACCACCCGGTCTGGGTGGCATCTGTCCAGGACCCCTGCATTCTGGGACTGGATTTTTTGAAGAACACGGGCTGTCGGCTGGACCTGGCGGAGGCCACCCTGTGCTTTCCAGGGGAACGGCCTGTCAACATGACCCCACCACCCCTGGGCTTCAACTGTACGGCACCCCAGATAACCACCTCGTTGGCAGACACCGCCGAGGGTTCCAGCGACCCCGTTGGGAGGACCGAGGGACCCATCTACCGAGACCCCCATAGCCCCCTGCCCCCCTCACCCCACCTAGGGGCCCAACAGTCGGCACATGATGCACAGACCCCTGAGAACCGGGCCTCGGACCTGTTGGCAGTCCAGCTCCCCCCAGATGGAGAGGAGGGAGGCGTCGTGTCGGCAGTGCGGAGCATATGGCAACAGAACTGTTCTCATCTGGACCCCCAGCAGGGTGAGGAACTGTGGCAACTGTTGCTACACTTCAAGGACATTTTTGCATTCGAAGATGTTGACATGGGGTGCACCAACCTAATACAGCATGACATAGATACAGGGGACAGCCCGCCTATCAAGTCACGCCCACGTCGCCTCCCGCTGGCACGCCATGAAGCAGCAGATAAGGTGTTGTGGGAGATGCAGCAGGCAGGTATTGTGGAGCCGTCTGACAGCCCGTGGGCCGCACCCGTTGTCATGGTCCCAAAGAAGAACGGCCAGTGGAGATTCTGTGTTGACTACAGGCGTCTCAATGGGGTGACAAGGAAGGACTCTTACCCCCTACCACGGGTTGACGAAACCCTGGACCAGGTGGCAGGGTCAGCCTGGTTCACATCGCTGGACCTGAGGTCTGGATACTGGCAGGTGCCTCTCTCTCCCTCTGCCAAACCAAAGACTGCATTCTGCACAAGCCGTGGCCACTGGCAGTTCAATGTCCTTCCATTTGGCCTTTGCAATGCACCAGCCTCATTTGAAAGACTTATGGACAAAGTGCTGTCAGGAGTCCCCCAGAGTGAGTGTGTGGTGTACTTGGATGACATTCTCACCCACGGCCCCTCCTTTCAGGCAGCTCTCCAGTCCCTGCGGCACGTTTTGGAGCGCATAGCAGCTGCGGGTCTCAAGCTACATCCGGAAAAGTGCCACTTCATGCAGAGGGAGGTGTCATTCCTGGGGCACAGGCTGGGCAGAGATGGCATTGGCACAGTGGACGACAAGATACAAGCGGTCAGAGACTGGCCCACTCCAACTGACCAGCAACAGCTGAAAAGTTTTCTGGGCTTAGCCTCTTATTACCGGAGGTTTGTGAGGGGGTTCTCATGCGTGGCTGCACCGCTGTTCAAGCTACTGCGCAAAGGCCAAGGCTATGTGTGGACTGACGAGTGCCAAACAGCATTCACCTCGCTACAGAAGGCGCTGGGGGAGGCCCCCGTGTTGGCTCCGGCTAACCCCTCCCTCCCGTTCATCTTGGACTGTGATGCGAGTGGCCAGGGAGTGGGCGGGGTACTGGCACAGCTAAGCCCAGAAGGAGAGAGAGTGGTGGCCTATTACAGCAGGGCTTTTAATAAGCATGAACGCCGTTACTGTGTCACACGCAGAGAACTCCTAGCTGTGTTATCATCTATTCGCCACTTCAAATACTACCTCTGCGGGCTGCCATTCACCATCAGGAGTGACCACTCTGCCCTCCAGTGGCTCATGTCCTTTAAAGAACCGGAGGGTCAGGTGGCACGCTGGATGGAGGAGCTACAATCTCACGACTTTAAAGTGGTGCATAGAGCGGAGCCCGCCACTCCAAGCGGACGCGCCCTGTCCCGCCCGACCCCGCGCGGAGGGACGGATGCCGCCACTGTGATCGCAAGGAGACACGAGACAGGGAGCTACAGGAACAGGAGGCAGCCCCGGTCAGCCGGGCCGCGGTGGCAGTGGGCTGCGAGCTGACTGAAATGTCACCGATGCAGTGGAAACGGCAGCAGGAGGCCGATATGGACATACAGCCAGTGCTCCAGTGGGTGGAAAGGCAGACACGGCCACCTTGGGAAGAGGTGGCGCCGTGCTCCACGGCAACAAAAGGGCTGTGGGCAAAGTTCCAGGCCCTTCGGCTGACTGAAGGGGTGCTACAGCGGGCCTGGAAAGATCCAGCGACGGGAGAGCTGAGGTGGCAGTTGGTGGTCCCCAGGGCAGAGAGGCTGGCCGTGCTTAAGGCAGTGCATGGGGCCACGGGAGCCGGTCACTTCGGAGTCACCAAAACTCTCCGTCGCCTACGTCAGAGCTTCTACTGGGGGCAATTCAAAAGGGACGTAGAGGACTTCTGCAGGCGGTGTGACAGCTGCACAGCAAAGAAAGGCCCACCTGAACAGTCCCATGCCCAACTCCAACAGTTTCCAGTCGGCACACCCATGGAAAGAATCGGGGTGGACATAGTCGGCCCACTCCCGGTCACGGACAGCGGAAACAAGTACGTACTGTCAGTCATGGACTATTTTACCAAATGGCCAGAGGCATAGCCCTCCTTGACCAGGAGGCAGAAACAGTAGCCGAGCCTACTGGAGGGCATGGTCTGCCGGTTTGGGACGCCCCAGACCATTCACAGCCACCAGGGGCGAAACTTTGAGTCGCTGGTGTGCGCTGACCTGTGCCACAGACTGGGCATAAACAAAACTTCGAAACACCCTCTACACCCACAGAGTGATGGTTTGGTGGAGCGCTCAACAGGACCCTGGTCCAGCAACTGGCCATCATCACCTCTAAACACCAGCGGGACTGGGACAAGCGCCTCCCACTCGTGCTGATGCGTCGGTCCGCTGTCCAAGAGTCAACCGCCTGCACACCAGCTCTGCTAATGCTGGGTAGAGAGCTCCGCACCCCGCCAGCATTGGCCTTTGGCCTCCCCCCTGACACCCCAGCTGCGCCACCAGGACGCGAGTATGCCCGGAGACTGCAGGACCGCCTGGAGACAGCCCACGACTTTGCGCGGGTACAGCTGCAGAACGCAGGGGCAAGACAACGCAGAAACTACGACCTGCATCACAAGGGCCGCCACCTGGACTCAGGAGAGCTGGTTTGGGTCTACAGCCCGCAGAGGAAAAAGGGCCGTTGCCCTAAGCTTGACAGTGACTGGGTAGGCCCCTGTAGGGTGTTGGAACGGCTAGGGGAGGTAGTATACAGAGTACAGCTACCCCCCCGCGGCAGACGGGTGGCTGTACACAGGGATAGATTGGCCCCCTATCATGGAGACGCTACCCCCCAGCTTCCACACGGCCCCTCACAGACCCCCACCACACCCCCTTCCCCAGTACCACTCTCTCCCACATTCCTGGCGGTGAGGAGTCCCACGCTCAATGTCACAGGCCCGGCACGGCCCCAGAGACAGAGAAGGCCGCCGGCTTATCTGAGAGACTTTGTTTGATGTGGTTAGCCACTTACCTGAAGGACTGTTTGTTTTCGACTGTTTATCTGTTTAACTGTTTAGCCGTTTTAGCTGTTTAAACTGTGGGCCCGTAGTTGTTGTTCCCTCGGGGTCGAGGGACTTTGACGGGGGGTAATGTAGCGACCGGCTGCCAATCACCTACGTTATGTCCCCTGCAAGCTGAGGTTGGCAGCCTGGTAGAGGGGGGCGGTTCCCGGGGGTATATAGCCAACGGAGAGAGGAAGTTCGCTCTCTTGGGGAGTTCCGGCCAACTCTCGGCCCTCTCTGTGTGTTGTAATACCTGTAGCTTTTGTTGGTAGCTAATAAAGGAGTTAACTAGACTCTGACCCGTGTATGATTCATTACAGTATGTATGGGCCTGTACTCAGTGGTGTAGTCTAATGTACTGTAGTGGGTATACTGTACTGTACTGTATTGTATGTATGGGGGTTAAATTGGGATTTGTTATGTGGGGGCTTCAAAAAATTGAAAAATAAACCGTTAAATGGCACTTTTCTGGAGAGTTTTGTGCAAAGAAATGGAGAAATCGAGTCTTACATGATATGTGCAAAACTGCAAGGTTAAGAGCCTATAGGCTACTTTGCATTGTTGTAGTATCATATAACAGGTATAAGGGCATTTACATTACTGTTAATAGGTCATCACTTTATTACACATTGTATTACCTTGTTATGATATAAGAAGTGACCCATACAATGTGGCAAACATAATGTGCCACATCAAGAGACAGTGCAGCATATGACAGTAGCAACAGCTGGGAAGATTTGGGTCTGTGGTGACCAGGTCCACCTCACACAAACTTCCTTCTCCCAATCTCTCTCTTTACTACCACACACACACACACACACACACACACACACAGACGGCGCCGAGTGGAGCTCTCCGATGCTCGGAGCCCTGCCGCTGGAGGAGATGCGACAGCGAGAATCGATTCCACGGCTTGGTCAGCGTCATGAACTCGTAGTGGCCGGTGGAGCTTCTGAGCACCGGGCTTCCACCGCTGCGAACGGGGTTTTTAGCTTTAGGAGAAGGCATTCTATCTGTTAGTCCTACCGACGGAGACACTTTGGCGTTATGTAGTTGACCCGCGGTGGTGAAATGTCTGCAGTTCTGGGCGGGTTGTTGCCGTGTTCTGATTGTTCTCATCTCAGCTCCGCCGAGACAAAATAGACATGCCATTTCAAACATCTTTCATTTATTATCAGAAATATCATGTTTTCAAAAGCATCACTTTCAGCAAATTGTATGTGACATATTTAGACTGCAAGCAGGCACATCCAGACCCAGGGAAGTTTTGAGCATCAACGACTTCATTTCCTGCATTCTGATACACTTTTATGCACCAACTTATGGTGGAAATCCCTTCATTTAGCCTATGTGAAGAAGAAAAACACAGATGACAATTCAAAATATGTCAAAATAATAAAGCAGTATGTTGTTGCGTGTAATTGGGTATTTTTAAGTGGGTATATGGAAATCCTGGAGCTTTCTTAGTGGCTATACTGCGTATCACGTAGACTACACCACTGGAAGTAAGTACTTTTACTAAAGTAACGTTACTTTAAGCCCCCCATCCAGCCAGTTTAACTTCCAGTTTAACGGTTAAACAGAACGTGTACACACACACACACACACACACACACACACACACACCCCTCCCCCTCCTCAGACACTGTCTGCCCAGCATCACAACATCACTGCTCTCCAAACAGCAATCACAGTAAAGCAAACTACAACACAATTTCAAGTTTACATTTGTGTTATGATTTGCTTTATTGAGAGAGGGTTTTTAATCTGGAACATTGGAAAGAAGAAACTAAAGGCTAAAGTATCAGAGTGTGGCAGACACGTGTGGATCCTGAGGCCACTACCACTAAGACTACCACTAAGACTACCACTATCACTACCACTAAGACTATCACTAAGACTACCACTATCACTACCACTATCACTACCACTACCACTAAGACTACCACTACCACTAAGACTACCACTAAGACTACCACTAAGACTACCACTATCACTACCACTACCACTACCACTAAGACTACCACTAAGACTACCACTAAGACTACCACTACCACTACCACTAAGACTACCACTAAGACTACCACTACCACTAAGACTACCACTATCACTACCACTATCACTATCACTACCACTAAGACTACCACTAAGACTACCACTATCACTACCACTACCACTAAGACTACCACTATCACTACCACTACCACTAAGACTACCACTAAGACTACCACTAAGACTACCACTAAGACTACCACTATCACTACCACTACCACTACCACTAAGACTACCACTAAGACTACCACTAAGACTACCACTACCACTACCACTAAGACTACCACTAAGACTACCACTACCACTAAGACTACCACTATCACTACCACTATCACTATCACTACCACTAAGACTACCACTAAGACTACCACTATCACTACCACTAAGACTACCACTATCACTACCACTACCACTAAGACTACCACTATCACTACCACTAAGACTACCACTATCACTACCACTATCACTACCACTAAGACTACCACTAAGACTACCACTATCACTACCACTAAGACTACCACTATCACTATCACTAAGACTACCACTATCACTACCACTATCACTATCACTACCACTAAGACTATCACTACCACTAAGACTACCACTAAGATTACCACTAAGACTACCACTATCACTACCACTACCACTAAGACTACCACTAAGACTACCACTATCACTACCACTACCACTAAGACTACCACTAAGACTACCACTAAGACTACCACTAAGACTACCACTATCACTACCACTACCACTAAGACTACCACTAAGACTACCACTAAGACTACCACTAAGACTACCACTATCACTACCACTAAGACTACCACTATCACTACCACTACCACTACCACTAAGACTACCACTAAGACTACCACTAAGACTACCACTAAGACTACCACTATCACTACCACTAAGACTACCACTATCACTACCACTAAGACTACCACTAAGACTATCACTACCACTAAGACTACCACTATCACTACCACTACCACTACCACTAAGACTACCACTAAGACTACCACTATCACTACCACTAAGACTACCACTATCACTACCACTAAGACTACCACTACCACTACCACTAAGACTACCACTAAGACTACCACTATCACTACCACTAAGACTATCACTATCACTACCACTACCACTAAGACTACCACTACCACTACCACTAAGACTACCACTAAGACTACCACTACCACTACCACTAAGACTACCACTACCACTAAGACTACCACTACCACTAAGACTACCACTAAGACTACCACTATCACTACCACTAAGACTATCACTATCACTACCACTACCACTAAGACTACCACTATCACTACCACTACCACTAAGACTACCACTAAGACTACCACTATCACTACCACTACCACTAAGACTACCACTACCACTAAGACTACCACTATCACTACCACTAAGACTACCACTATCACTACCACTAAGACTACCACTAAGACTACCACTAAGACTACCACTATCACTACCACTAAGACTACCACTACCACTACCACTATCACTACCACTAAGACTACCACTAAGACTACCACTATCACTACCACTAAGACTACCACTACCACTATCACTACCACTAAGACTACCACTAAGACTACCACTAAGACTACCACTATCACTACCACTAAGACTACCACTATCGCTACCACTACCACTAAGACTACCACTATCACTACCACTAAGACTACCACTACCACTATCACTACCACTAAGACTACCACTATCACTACCACTAAGACTACCACTATCGCTACCACTAAGACTACCACTATCACTATCACTACCACTACCACTAAGACTACCACTAAGACTACCACTACCACTAAGACTACCACTACCACTAAGACTACCACTATCACTATCACTACCACTACCTCTAAGACTACCACTATCGCTACCACTAAGACTACCACTACCACTACCACTAAGACTACCACTATCACTATCACTACCACTACCACTAAGACTACCACTACCACTACCACTACCACTAAGACTACCACTAACCCAGTTTGTGTTTTCTGTGCTCAGGGCTGTGGCTCGGCGTTGAGTGGGATAACCCAGAGAGAGGCAAACACGACGGCAGCCACGAGGGAGTCCACTATTTCACATGCAGGTAATTCTCAGCAGTCACTGTTTGGGCTGTGACGGGATAGTCGTCACCGCGGTATGGCGGTCAACCGCAACCCTCTCACGAGACTAGCGTAAGTTAGAGCGAGAGTAGAGTGGCGGGGGCTGTGTGGTCGCGCAAGGAGAGCAGCGTATATGAGTGCCGCTGTGAGGAAAACGAGAGAGCAAAGATGATGTGAAGTGAGTTAAAAGTTAACAATAAAACAACAAGCTAGAGCTGCTCAGGACATCATCGGCTTAAACCTTCCAACGAGAGTTGCAGCCCCGAGTGCATCTCCGTTGATCCATTCCACAGACATGTTCAGAAAGCTCTTTTGTCAACAAAGTAAAATATAAATAAAATAGTTTGCCGAGTGCAGCCTGTCCAGCAGCCGAGCAGACAGAGAGCAGAGAGGGCGACTCGGCAGTTCGCTCTCTACCGATACAAGCCGCTCTGTTCTAGGCTACGAAACGTGCACGCAGGCTGAAACTCAACCGTGGCGTTTTATCGGGATGAAGCTATAAACAGAAGGACACTCCGCTAGCTGCTAGGCTAATGTGCGGTGATGACGGTGACGAGCTGTTCCAGCCCTCGTTACCGTCACGTTATCACAGCAGGAAGCTACAAGCTACAAGCTGGGAGTCCCAGTGTTCCTGTGCTGCTCCCTCTACCTGGAACAAGTTAACAGAAATCCATCAAACTTAGTGAGCTGAGTCCCATTGGTTGCTTTTAAGAGGATGTTGATTGACTCGGAGGCAGCCACACCTGGCTGCAGATGTTTTGACTGATGTGTTTAGGATTGCGGTTGACTTTGAGGGATTTGCTGAGTCAGTGGTTTGATGTTTTTGGTATTTTTTTGTGTGTTTATGTGTGGTTGTGCTGCCTGTCTTGGCCAGGATACTGTTGAAAAGGAGATTTGTAATCCTAATGAGTCTTTTCCTGGTTAGATCAGTCCCTCCAGAATTTTTTTTCAAATATGCCGCACTTTCGCCGCATAAATTGCCGATTTCAGCGCAAAATATTTGGGGCTTGCATGATTTCATAATCCCCGCATTTTCGTTGCAAAAAAGTCCCGTAACATATCTCAGCAGAAAGTTGAAAAATGTTGCGTTTACTTCACACAAAAGCAGCCATTTTCCCCTGTTGCCATGGGAACGTTATGAAGTGACGTCATTATGTCATCAAATCACATTTTTTTCTCTTTTTCATCAAGTTCTTTTTGCAAGTTCCCGCAATTTCATTGCATAAAACTGCATAAATATCCCGCATATTCCATCGCATTTTTTAAGAAAATGTGGCGCATAATCAAGGATTTTTGCCCCACCACAATCACAAAAAAACTCTGCATTTTTCTGGAAGGACTGGTTACAATGCACATTAGATTCAGCAAAGTAGAATCAGAAGAATCAGGAGCTCAATCCACAATAATAATAATAACAAAAAGTAATCCGTGCTTATTTGAAACCTGTAATCTGAACGGTTTTGTCCCCGATGGATTCTCTCAGGAACCCTAAGGGCGGCTCCTTCGTCCGTCCAGCCAAGGTGAGCTTCGGCGTGGACTTCCTGACCGCCCTGCAGCAGGTGTACCAGATCAAAGAGGAGGTGCTGAGTGAGGAGATCGCCATCTCCTCCAAGAAGCTCAAGTGGGCGTTCAAGGACTGCTGCAGGTACGCTGCCCCTCGGACAGTTCGTGTCCTCGCACCGAGCGATCTGTCTGGCAGCTCCTCTTTTCACCCTGTGTGTTGAGCTCTCTGTTTTAGCTACAGAGTGAGACCTCTCACTTCTGTTCCATCTTTGTTGGGAGTCGCACATGTGCAGTACCTAGGTAAGGACTACTAGCCAGTCAGAAGCAGAGTATGAGGGCGTGCCCTGACAGTAGCTAGGTAAGGACTACTAGCCAGTCAGAAGCAGAGTATGAGGGCGTGCCACGCTAGCAGCTATGCAAGCATTATAACGTGTGTTACAAAGTAGGCCAGTTTTAAATAGGTGTGAGGACATAGTTCCCTTTGTTTCCTTATATTGATTCCACTGTTCTCCTCTTTTTTTTTTTTATCTCTCGACAGTTTTGAGAGTCGTACGTCGGTGTTGTTTGATTTCTGCGAAGTGAACGGGCCCGGGGCGGAGGGAGAAATCAGAAAAACTACACCACGTATCTTTTTACACCAACGTGACTTTCTGACCTTACATTTCTCACGACGATGCAAAACTGTCAACAACAATATAAACCATGCGTGATGAAGATCTGGATGTTTCAGGAGTCAAACTGAAACAAGGAGATGATTAATCCTTTAGTTGATTGAAAGGAAATTCATTTACAACTATTTAGATTCTTATATTTCAGTATATTTAAGTTACCCTTTAGATAAGATAACCCTTTATTGCTCATTCCCAAGAGGGGAACATCAGTTTTTGCAGCAGCACAAGGACATAAATAATAGAAGATACATAGAAGAGGTATTTAATGTATAATATAATAAGTAAAGGTTTATGGGGAAATGCTTCAGTGTAGTGCTGCTCCGTCTTAGTGGATCAGAGGACTAATCGGTGGTTCTGGTCTTAGTCAGCTTAGATCTCTTTAGTCCATTAGTCATGTCTGATGCTGTTTTCATGCTGAATGACTTATTTCCAAGAAACGTACGAGCACATCTCTGGTAAACACAAGAATTAAGGGTTGACCTTTGACCTCACAGATATCACCGTGAAACCTACTTTCACTACACGTTTTCTGAAATGTTGTGTTTAAATATGCAAAGGAGGCGTCATCTTATTCAATATATGCATCCTTTATCATGACTCTTAGTGGAGAAACTCAGATTTACAGATCTGTGGATTAAATCAACTAATCGATCAGTCGGTACAGTTGAACGAGTGTTAGTGGACTAAGAATTTCTTCAATCGAGCAGCGCCCTACTTCAGTGTTGTGTTGACTAGTTTTAAGACTGTCAGGTCGTGGTTGTTGTCAGCGGCTCCTTAACAGCGGTGACCAGACGTGGCGTGGCTGGGCCTGAGTGGGACTCTGCTGTCCTGCTGGGAGGACGTGGCTGCCATCGCACAGCAGCTGGACCAACTGGACTCACTTCAGCTCAGGTACACGTGTGTGTGTGTATCTGTCTGTGTGTGTGTGTATCTGTCTGTGTGTGTGTGTGTGTGTGTGTGTATGTGTGTATGTGTGTATCTGTCTGTGTGTGTGTGTGTGTGTGTGTAATTCTCTCCTTCCACTAAACCCCTCTCGTTTTGTTTTTTAGCGACAACCGACTGCGTTTGCCCTCCGACCCCTCGGCTCACTGCCAGGCTTTCTGCAACCTCAAAGTCCTCGCGCTGAACAGATGTGACCTCACCTGGCCACAGGTACGATCGCAGAGCTGGATTTACGGCTCTGTGTTGAACCTACGCTGTAGCCCGACATGCACCTCTCCCAAAATAACTACCCCCCCCCACCACCCCCCTGACTCATGTCCTGGTTCTCCTTCTCCATCAACAACATCAAGGAGAGGGTTAACTTCTCCTGCTCCAGATCTCCCACTGTGGTCAGAAAACACAGGGGAGGCTCTTTGGTTCTCTCACTAGGACTCTAGACTCACTACTCACTCTGAAGATAATCACCATCACTCTCTCACTCACTCTACCACACACACGCACACACATAGACCCATACACATGCACACACACACACACACACACACACACACACACACACACACACACACAAACACACACACACACACACCACTCTGCTATTCTCATCACAATGGCTTGGACACTTCCGTGAGCTATGACGTAGGCATAGGCTCTGCGTAGAGCCTACTGCTATAAATCAGCCTGAAAACCTTCCACATACACCCAACGTACACCTGTCTGTTGATTCAGCTTGCAGAGTTTCTTAATGATCTCTCTCTCTCTCTCTCTCTCTGCTGGTCTCTCTCTCTCTGCTGGTCTCTCTCTCTCTGCTGGTCTCTGGTCAGATCCTGGAGTGCGCCCCCATGTGGCCACAGCTGGAGGATCTGTGTGTAGAAGACAACAACATCACAGAGCTGCAGAGGTAACGCTGTCACTTGTTTCCTTCAGTCCAAGGGGCGGGGCCAGATGATGTAAATGTTCGGGGGCCCAGCCCAAACCTCGGGCGGTCCACACACACACACACACACACACACACACACACACACACACACACACACACACACACACAAACACACAGACAGAACAGATACACACAGACACAAACACACAGACAGAACAGATACACACAGACACACACACACAGACAGACACATAGACACACCCACGCACCTGAGCTGAAGTGTGTCCAGTTTGTCTCCATTTCTGGCAGATATTTGCAAAATTTTTCAAGCCATTTGATAATTGAATGCCTACAAATCTGTACATCATTTGGGGAAAAACATGATAGTTGCCAAGGAAAAACTGCATAGGATTCTCCTAAAGTGTGCATGTCTGTAAAGGGGAGACTCATGGGTACCCAGAGAACCCATTTTTATCCAGTTATCTTGAGGTCAGAGGTCAGGGGACCCCTTTTGAAAATGGCCATGCCGGTTTTTCCCTTGCCAAAATGTAGCCTAACTTTGGAGCATTATTTGGCCCCCTTCCTGACAAGCTAGCATGACATTTCATATGATACCACTGTCTCCTTTTATCTTCTTTCTAGCTTGAAATCAGAATAATTTATTTGTCATTGTAAAACATTGTCACAACGAAATTTAAGTGCTACTCCTTCTGGTGCCTAGAAGTATACATTCATACGCACACACCATACCCTCAACATACACATAATGGGACAGGTGCTTCTAGTGCATACTAGTTAGGGCTGCTCGATTATGGAAAAAAACATAATCACGATTATTTTGGTCAATATTGAAATCATGATAAATTAACACGATGACCTGTTGACTTCTGGAAAGATGTTGCAGTTATTGAACTTAAAAACAGTGGAAAAAGTTAAATGAATCAACAGTAAAAAAAATTTTGCCTCAATACTTGTCCTATTTAAACTTAATTTTTTCATTCAGAACACACAAGAGAAAATAAGAGTTTACTTATATAATTACTTATCATAATTGCGATTAAATTTCGATTAATTGCACAGCCCTAATACTAGTATACATTCATACACTTACTCACGACATACTCTCACATCAGAAAATCTGGAAAAGCGAAAATGCAGCGCAAAGCAGGCAAGATAGTCATTCAGCATGACGAAGTCCTATTTCTGTGTATTGAATGTTTTAGAGTTGTGATGGCTGTCTCTGAACCTGGCTGTGTGGATTCTGACAGACCTGTAAACGCCTTCCTGAGGGGAGGGACTCAAAGTGTTCACAGCCTCTGAAAGACAAGTCAAGTTGTCCTCAAAGATTGGGGGCTTTTGAGATAAAACATTTGGAGGCTGGAGCCCCAGAAGCTCCGCCCCCTGCTCCAGTCTGATGCGTGTGACGTTCAGGCTGTGTTCCCGTCGTGTAACTGTGATGCGTTTGATGTTTTAAAGGCCTGTGGGGGTGCTGCAGTCGCTGAAGAGTCTCAATGTGTCCTGTAATCCTGTAGAGCAGCGCAGCGTGCTCAGCATAGCGGCTCTGCCCAGGTACGCTACACTTTAACATCATTACACCAACACTACGGTTCAAATTAGGACCGGGTTATAAACACAAAAACACTATTCTCTCTCTCTCTCCACAAAAGCCCGTTTGTTTTACATAGAACATATTAAACCTTAATATGAAATAAACAATAAATACAGACACTAATACATACAGAATAGCTGCTTTGCAAAAGAAAAAAGAGGCTGAATGGAACTGGTTGAAATGTTTAATTACAATGCATTAACTAGTCTCGCTTTTGCCAGACCCTCCTCCAGAGCGCGCTGAAGGAAGGTCTGGTTAGTCCACACAGCATTCGGGGGATGGGAGGAAAACGTGCTCTGGTTTAACCCTTGTGTTGTCCTCCCGTCAACCTTGGAAAAAAACACTTTTAAACGTTTTTAACGCCTTTTTTTTCACAGTTTTTTCACAACGTTTTAAATTGTAAAAATGTTCTACACATGTTCAGCGCTTATTTCTACGTCTCATATTTTGCGATATAAAACAAAAATTGAAAACGGGTCAATGTGACCCGAAGTCAACACAAGGGTTAATGGCATTTCTTTAAACCAATCACAATCGTCGTGGGCGGGGCTAAGCTCCGCACAGAGCCGCCGCAAAATACTTCGTGCGACAGAGAACTCCGATTGGACAGATAGTCTAGCTAGCAGACAGACAGACAGTCAGACAGACAGACAGACAGATAGTCTAGCTAGCTGTCTGGATTTACCCTGCAGAGATCTGAGGAGCAGTTAGACAGACAGACAGACAGACAGATAGTCTAGCTAGCTGTCTGGATTTACCCTGCAGAGATCTGAGGACCAGTTAGACAGACAAACAGACAGACAGACAGACAGACAGACAGACAGTCTAGCTAGCTGTCTGGATTTACCCTGCAGAGATCTGAGGACCAGTTAGACAGACAGACAGACAGACAGACAGACAGACAGACAGACAGACAGACAGATAGTCTAGCTAGCTGTCTGGATTTACCCTGCAGAGATCTGAGGAGCAGGTAACCATAGTCCTCACCAATCAGCCGGAGGTTAGAACCCCGACACAGAGACAGAGGAAGGGGACGCACATCCGGCAGAAAAGACATTCATCCAGTGCAATTTCCTGCGGCAACGGAGCAATCCCTGAAGTGGGAACGCGAAGGATGTAGACTAGGGGATGCACCGAATCCAGATTTTGGGGGTTGGTCTGAATCCTGAACCCCCTGGTTGAGATTGTGCTGACTCCTCCTCCCATCCTCAGTCCATGAACCCAGTAAACACATGAATGAAGTAAACAGGGACTGTCCTTCCTTTGCCGTACCTGAAGTTGCTGCATTCTGGCTGCTGTCTGGAGACTCCTTCATGCACAACTCGTATTCTTTCGGATGTTTCGTACCAGATGTTGTAACAGCGGCCATGTTGTGTATAGTTTAGGGTCCTCGCCACCACCAGACCAATCAGCAGTGACCAGATTGAACATGTAGCTGGACTTGAATGGCCTTCTTTTGACTGAAAGTACTGCCAAACATCAACTTTTTCTGCTCACCAGTTCCATTCGCAACATTTGGCCCAATATTCGGCCGAATCCTGGATTCGGTGCATCCCTGATACAGACTAAATTTGGAGAAAATCCATTTTACCGGTAAACTGTGTTCTGTTGTTTGAGATGAATTAGGTTTAAACTCCCGCTGTTGTTGGGTGTGTTTGCAGGCTGGAGCAGCTGAAGTTGATGAAGATCGGACTGTCTGACGTTAGATTTGATGACGCTGCTCCTGGTAAAAAAATAACACACATTTTAAT